>NW_028301571.1:0-143043 GCF_042242905.1 Orbicella faveolata | reverse complement strand
CTTTATTTAGACACGGTATTTCCTTCAGGACTATACAATATTTAATTTAAATAAATCTAACTACCTAACTAATTTAATATTGTAAATAACTACTAGAATAAGAGAAATGATAAAAACCTGCTTTACAAGGAAGCCGTGTATAAAAACAAAATAAAATTTATATAAGACCACTGTCAAAATCATAGTTCTTCAACTTAGATTTAAATTGATTAACGGAGAGCGATTGTCTAATATTCAAGGGTAGACTATTCCATAGTACAACTCCGCTGTAAGAAAGACTTCTTTTAGAGTAATTAGTGTGGGGCTGTGGGATAGCAAGCGTACCATCACTATCTCTTAGCTTATAAGTCAAAGTATCGGAACGGAAGACAAAGCGTGAACAAAGATATTCCGGAACCATATTATTTACAATCTTGTACGTCATTATTGATTTATTAACAAGGCGTTGACGGTCCAGTTTAACCCAGTTGACCATCCTCAACAATTCATCAGTATTACGATCGTAATTTGAAAAAGTTATGACGCGTGCTTCCTGATTTTGTAATTTTTGTAACTTTTGAGAAAAAGTTTTAGAACAGGATCCCCGCACCGAACTGCAGTAATCGAGATGAGGTTGGACTAATGAATTGTAAACGGAAAGTAAAGTCTTATATGGGACCGAATACCTAATACGTTTAATGGCGCTAATGCCAGAAGCAATCTTTTTGGCAAGCTCATTGATATGACACTCCCAAGTAAGATTTTCATCAATGTGTACACCTAAGGATTTAACAGTCGAGACTCGTTTTATCAGAAACTGGTTGATATTAGCAGTAGGATTCACTGTAAAATTTGAAAGCCTTTGCTTTAATGCCAACAAGCTGGCTCAAAATTACTTTCACACCATCCAGACACCAAATAGATTTGAAAACAGAAATATCACACCCTATAATCTAAAAATATTCATAAGAATATTTCAGCCAAAAGTCGGCAGAAAAATAAGCATATTCAGCCCCGGCCAGAAAAAAAAAAATGTTCTTGTAAAAAAGAGTGTAACTCCCCATCGAAACAACAACTTAAACTTTCGACTTGCACGTGATCAGGCAGTGCTTCTTGAAACCGCGGCAAATTTGTGAGCCACGCGGCCTCAAGCAAATAATTTCTTTGCAGTTTGTTTCATTTTGAGTTGGAACAAGAGAATATGGTTGGAAAGTATAACAAAACACTTAATAACTAGCCCCACCGGGAACAGTGAGTTTCATTTAAGCTTCCGGGATAACAGAACTGCTTCCCTTGGGGCCGATCATTACGTACTTAAAATAAAATATCAATTAAAGAAAAAACATAAGTAATTAACAGGCTGGCTCTAAAGCTGCTTTAACACCATCCAAACGTTAACACCAAATACATTCGAAAACAGAAAATCTGGTCTATAATGTAAAAATATTCACAAGAATATTTTCAGCCTAAAAGCGGCAAAAATGAAATTATTTAGCCTCGGTCGGAGAAAGAATATTCTTAGAAAAAAGAAGTTAAATAAGCAACTTTACTAAGCTGTCACATTTTCCCGTCCGGCCCTCCCACCCAGTCAATAAGTACATATTACTAACCTTTCATAGCCTGGACAAGTTCAAACGTAAGGCTGACCAAAAAAAAAACCATCAAATGCTGAATTTTCATCACGCCGCTGCCTGGCAACAGATGAAGACAGGAACTATTCGACGATACCTCTCATGAACGTGGACGATTATTTGCAAATGAACTTTGTATGTGGTATGCATGATGGGACGCCCGGGGCTTCTACTGTAAGTACCGCGGAGAAATGGTAGGAAATTTTCCTAGCATTCCTTACATACTCTCACTAGGGTTCTTCGTCTTGCAGCCAAGAAAGGCGTCATAATCTGTTTCAGTGACATGCCGAGGATATTAAATAAAAAATAAACCAGAAAGGGTCGATGGAATATGACAAGCTTTAAAATGAAGTCATGATATTAATAGTGCTTTAAAAGTAAATAGTGAGTTCGAGTCATTCCCGATGCTTTCAAATGATGGCGGACTCCACCGACGCCAATAATCTGGAACAAAACAAGGTCATTATTTATCGGATCACGTCTAAACACGCGTGAAGAAAGACTTGGGCAGGGAAAAATATTGAGCGGACAAAACCGGGGAATGCCGATAAATCAAGTAATCCTGCAATGATGAAGAAATTACACAACATGAACCTTCCTCTGCTTCTCCCCCTGAACCAAGTTCAGATCTACGAACCGAACTTAGAGACACCAAAGTGCCTACGAATGGGTGTTGAGCGCGGCTAGCAGACGTAAATGTCTTGTTTACCTAATGAAAGCCATCACAATAAACTCTGAGCTTGCATCGAGATGCTTGTCCGGGCGTAAAGGAGCGTTTGATTAATCAATCTAAAACAGATCTTAAGGAATAAAAACCCAGATGATCTGGAATAATTGTCTGAGTATGTCGTTGGCAGCGGGAGCCACGTGTAGTATTATCATGCTCAGCAATTGAAGTTATTGCGTAGAAAATATCGCACAATTACACAGCCGAGGGCAAAAAAAAAAAAAAAAAAGCGTGAGGAGAAACTTAGTACATGGAGCTAAGATAGATTGTCAGTGCTGTAGGTGACCATGCACGGCTACCAATGGCTTGGCCAATGGCTTGGCCAATACCTCGAACACGCAACGAATCGTAAAAGTCCGTAAGTAACGACCTCCGAAAGAGGTGAGCCCACCTCCCATCCCCTGAAAATAGAGGAACTAAGGTTCAAAAGTATAATTATTTTTCCAATTAATAACCTGAATAACGTACGATAAACTGATGACGACTCAACTAGGGAAGGTATAGCTTATTCCAGGGGGTGTCATGAAGCGCCCTGGTAAAGTAAACCCCGCAAAATTTTCATCAAGTAACAAAAAGGTACTAAAAGGACCTTTTCTTCAAATTGAAATTAATAAAATTTACGACTTTGCATCATTTTTAACAGGAACGCACAAAAAGAACGTTTAATCATATTAAAATTAAAAACTCGACCAGAGCAGTTAAATATTTATAAAGCAGATTAACGTAGCAGTGCATCATGAACAGTAAAAATAGTTTAAGGTATCTTACATTACGGCTCACCCACGTGCCAGCAACATAAATTTGAACTGGAACGAAGAATTTCAAAACGATTTATAAGAACTCAGTGTTTTTACGAATCACACCCACAGCCTTAAATAAATACAGCCCTGTTCTCATAGATTTAACAAAAAAACAACAACAAAAAAAAAAACACCGGGAAGAGATACTTACAGTAGAAGTCATTTGCCTCCCCTCATGGGGTAAAAGATTCTTGCCCATATCAACTTTCTTTTCTCTCGTAAGTTCTCACGCGTTCACAGATGCGCACACTCGCGTTTTAAGTGCCGGGATCCCAAGCAATGCCTACCTAACTTTTTAAAGATGTTACTTCTAGCCCTCCTCCAAATCTAAATAAGTGTATTTCACTTGTTGAAAACTATCGATTTGGACAGTGCTTGGGCGAACGATTCTCGACCCTTTCAACTTTCTTTTCTCTCCTAAGTACTCTCGCGTTTAGAGATGCGCCAACCTCGCGTTTTAGGTGGCGGGATCCCAACCAATCCTTACCTAACTTTTTAAAGATGCTACTTTTAGGCCCCCCGTTAAAACTACACACGCGTATTTTACTTGTAAAACAACTATCGAGTTGCAAGGTGTTTGGGTTAAACATTCTCGCCCATATCAACTTTATTTTCTATCGTGAGTACTTGGGCGTTTACAGATGCGCCACACTCGCGTTTTAGGTGCTGGGAACCCAACCAATGCTTACCTAACTTTTCAAAGATGCTACTTTTAGCCCTCCTCCAAATCTACACACGTGTATTTCACTTGTGGAAAACTACCGATTTGCACAGTGCTTGGGTAAGAGATTCTCGCCCATATCAACTTTCTTTTCTCTCGTAAGTTCCCGCGCGTTTACACATGCGCCACACTCGCGTTTCAGGTGCCGGGATCTTAACCAATGCTTACCTAACTTTTTAAAGATGCTACTTTCAGCCCTCTTCCAAATCTACACATGTGTATTTCACTTGTAAAAAACTATCGATTTGCACAGTGTTTAGGTTGGACATTCTCGCCTATACCAACTTTCTTTTCTCTCGTAAGTTCTCGCGCGTTTAGAGATACATCACACTCGCGTTTTAGGTGCAGAGATCCCAACCAATGCTTACCTAACTTTTTAAAGATGCTACTTTTAGCCTACCCCTAAATCTACACACGTGTATTTCACTTGTGCAAGTCTATCGATTTGGACAGTGCTTGGGAGAGAGATTCTCGCCCCTATCAACTTTCTTTTCTCTCTTACGTTCTTCCGCGTTTAGAGATGAACTAAACTCGCGTTTTAGGTGCCCGGATCCCAACCAATGCCTACCTAACTTTTTAAGGATGCTACATTTAGCCCACCCCAAAATGTACACACGTAAGTGAGTAAGTAAGTGAGTAAGTAACCTTTATTTAAACACGATAAGTAATTAAGCTTGCAGCTAGTGGGGTCGTGTATAAATAAACAATAAAGAATAGTTACAAAATAAGAATTAAAAAATTTACAATGTAAGATGTGAACTTGTGTGTGGGATGTGTATTTCACTCGTGGGAAATTATCCATTTGCACAGTTCTTTGGTTAAACATTCCCGCCCATATCAACTTTCTTGTCTCTCGTAAGTTGTCGCGCGTTTAGAGATGCGCCACTCTCGCTCTTTAAGTGCAGGGAACCCAACCAATGCTTACCTAACTTTTTAAAGATGCTACTTTTAGCCCTCCTCCAAATCTAAACGCGTGTATTTTACTAGTGGAAAACTTTCGATTTGCACAGTGCTTGGGTAAGAGATTCTCGCCCATATCAACTTTCTTTCCTCTCGTAAGTTTTCCCTCGCTTAGAGATGCGCCACACTCGCGTTTTAGGTGTGGGGATCCCAACCAATGCTTACCTAACTTTTTCAAGATGCTACTTCTAGCCCTTTCCCAAATCTACACACGTGTATTTCACTTGTGGATGTCTATCGATTTGGACAGTGCTTGCGTGAGAGATTCTCGCCCCTATCAACTTTCTTTTCTTTCGTAATTTTTAACGCGTTTAGAGATGCGCCACATTCGCGTCTTAGGTGCGGGGATCCTAAACTTTGCTTACCTCTCTTTTTAAAGATGTTAGTTTTAGCCCTCTTTAAAATTTCCAACGTGTATTTCACTTGTGGAAGTCTATCGATTTACACAGTGCTTGGGTGGATATTTTGAACCATGTCAATTTACTTTTCCCATGTCTTTCCTCGCTCGTTTTGCTATGCGGCACTTTCGAACTTTTGGCGTCGGGATCTTAAACTATGCTCACTGGGCTAGATGCTAATTTTGGCCCTGTCTTAAATTTAAACATGTGTATTTCTTACTTGTGGGAGTCTTTCGATTTGGACAGAGCTTGGGTAAGAGATTCTTGCCCATATCAAATTTCTTTTCTCTCGTAAGTTCTCGCGCGTGTAGAGATGCGCCACACTCCCGTTTTTGGTGTGGGGATCCTAAAGTATGCTTACGGGGCTCTTTAAAAATGTTAGATTTGGCCCTCCCCCAAATCTACAGACGTGTATTTCACTTGTGGAAATCTGTTGCTTCGGACAATGCATGGGTTAAAGATTCTCATCCATTTATATCTTTTTTACACTCGCGTGTTTTTGCGTATTTGGCGATGCGGCACACTCGCGTTTTCGGTGTGGGGATCCTAAATTATGCTTATGGGGTTCTTTAAAAATGCTAGTTTTGGCCCTTCACCAAATCTACACAAACGTATTTCACTTGTGGAAGTCTATCGATTTGGACAGTGCTTAGGTTGGAGATTCTCGCCCATATCAACTTTGTTTTCCCTCGTACGTTCTCGTGCTTTTAGAGATGCGCCACACTTGCGTTTTTGGTGTCGAGATCTCAAACTATGCTAACTGGACTTTTTAAAGATGCTAGATTTGGCCCTTTCTCAAATCTACACACGTGTATTTCACTTATGCAAGTGTATCGATTTGGACAGTGCTTAGCTTGGAGATTCTCGCCCATATCAACTTTGTTTTCCCTCGTACGTTCTCGTGCTTTTAGAGATGCGCCACACTTGCGTTTTTGGTGTCGGGATCTCAAACTATGCTTACTGGACTTTTTAAAGATGCTAGATTTGGCCCTTTCTCAAATCTACACACGTGTATTTCACTTATGCAAGTCTATCGATTTGGATAGTGTTGGGGTTGGAGATTTCGGCCCATATCAACTTTCTTTCCTCTCGTAGTTTCTCGCGCGTTTAGAGATGCGCCACACTCGACTTTTAGGTGCGGGGATCCCAACCAATGCTAACCTAACTTTTTACAGATGCTACTTTTAGCCCTCCCCCAAATCTACACACGTGTCTTTCACTTATGGAAGTCTATTGATTTGGACAGTGCTTGGGTGAGAATTCTCGCCTATATCAACTTTCTTTTCTCTAGTAAGTTCTCGCGCGTTTAGAGAGGCGCCACACTCGCGGTTTTGGTGCCGGGATCTTAAACTATGTTTACTGGACTTTTTAAAGATGCTAGATTTCGCCCTTTCTTAAATCTGCGCACGTGTATTTCACTTGTGGAAGTCTGTCGCTTTGGACAATGCCTGGGTTAAAGATTCTCGCCCATTTATACCTTTTTTTCACACCCGTGTCTCGCGTGTTTAGCGATGCGACAAACTCGCCTTTTTGGTGTGGGGATCCCAAACTATGCTTACGGGGCTCTTAAAAATGCTAGTTTTGGCCTTTCCTCAAATCCACACAAACGTATTTCACCTGTGGAAGTCTATCGATTTGGACAGTGCTTAGGTTGGAGATTCTCGCCCTATATCAACTTTCTTTTATCTCGAAAGTTCTCGCGCGCTTAGAGATGCGCCACACTCGCGTTTTAGGTGCGGGGATGCCAACCAGTGCTTCCCTAACTTTTTAAAGATACTACTTTTAGCTCTCCCCCAAATCTACACACATGTATTTCACTTGTGGAAATCTATCGATTTGGACAGTGCTTAAAGTCGCCGAGACCGGGCTACGCGCAGCGTGATTTTGACTAACTTTAGGTCCATTTCCAGGATTTTGGGCGATAGTTCCGAGTCTCAGGGACTCTAAACTAATTCGAGAAGACTTTCGTTTTCAGTGAAATGGACAGAGGGAAAATTTTTGAACGCTTGGTTATGAGCAGTCTGGTCGAAATATAGCCACTTAGTGACTAGAACGTCGCCCAGACCGGGCTACGCGCAGCGTGATTTTGACCGCCTTTAGGTCAATTTCCATTAACTGGGGCGATACTTCCGAGTCCCTGGGACTCTAAACTAATTCGAAAAGGTTTTGGTTTTCAGTAAAAGGGACAGGGGAAAATTTTTTGAACGCTTGGTTATGTGCAGTCTGCCCGAAATATAGCCCCTCTTTAGCTCACATAGTGACTAGAAAGTCGCCGAGATCGGGCTATGCCCAGAGTGATTTACACCAACTTTGGGTCGATTTCCAGGAACTTGGGCGATATTTCCGAGTCCCAGGGACTCTAAACTAGTTCGAGAAGACTTTCGTTTTCAGTGAAATGGACAGAGGAAAAATTTTTGAACGCTTGGTTGTGAGCAGTTTGGCCGAAATATAGCCACTTAGTGACTAGAACGTCGCCGAGACCGAGCTACGCGCAGCGTAATTTTTGATCAACTATGGCTGGATTTCCAGGAGCTTGGGCAATATTTCCGAGTCCGAGGGACTCTAAACTAAATCGAGAAGACTTTGGTTTTCAGTTAAATGGACAGAGGAAAAATTTTTGAACGCTTGCTTATGTGTAGTCCGGCCGAAATATAGCCCCTCTTTAACTCACTTAGTTACTAAAAAGTCTTCTCGAATTCGTTTAGAGTCCCTGGGACTCGGAAGTATCGCCCAAGTTCCGGGAAATAGACCCAAAATTGGTAAAAATCACGCTGCGTGTAGCCCAGTCGCGGCGATTTTCTAGTCACTAAGTGGCTGTATTTCGGCCAGACTGCTCATAACCGAGCGTTCAAAAATTATCCCTCTGTCCAATTCACTAAAAACCAAAGTCTTCTCGAATTAGCTTAGAGTCTCTGAGACTCGGAAATATCGCCCAAATTCCTAGAAATCGACTTAAAGTTGGTCAAAATCAGGTTGCGTGTAGCCCGCTGTCGGCGACTTTCTAGGCTGGAGGTAGCATCTTTAAAAATTTAGGCAAGCATTGGTTGGGATTCCCGCACCTAAAACGCGAGTGTGGCGCATCTCTAAACGCGCAAGAACTTACGAGAGAAAAGAAAGTTGATATGGGCGAGAATATCCAACTCAAACACTATGCAAATCGATAGTTTTCAACAAGTGAAATACACGTATGTAGATTTGGGGGAGGGCTAAAAGTAACATCTTTAAAAAGTTAGATAAGCATTGGTTGGGATCCCTGCATCTAAAACGCGAGTGTGGCGGATCTTTAAACGCGCGAGAACTTACGAGAGGAAAGAAAGTTGATATGGGCGAGAATTTCTCACCCAGTAATTGTCTTTACAAGAGTAAAATTAAGTGCTTGTTGCTTTGCTTATAAGATTATACATTCTAGAGTGATGATGACGCGCCTCATTGGCGTTAGCGAATTCAACAATTGTGCAATGTCTAAAAAAAAAGTTTATCGAATCAATAAGCTATTCACTTAAGCAAACAATATGGCAGACGATGCTCCTCCCACGATATTCTCTGCGTTACTAAATTATTTCTTTTTCTGGCCCGCAAGTCTATGTTAATTAAATCTTGAAAAACTAAACTAAACGTTATAATCAGTATTAGACAAAGCAGTCAGGAGAACCATTGTGTCAGCCGAAACTAAAGAAAGCTGGTATTTTCGAGCCAGCCATGAAAGAAGATTTTAAAACACTGATGTAAGTCATCTGAGATAGTAGACAAAGAAAACTTTGAAAAATAATTACGCTTGGGTGCACCTCAATGTGAAAGGGCCAGCTAGCAGCTCTGGTAAGGTTGCACCTAGATGGCTTAATAGCTTTTGGGAGAACAATAAAACAAACAACAGAAACAATGTCCCTATCCCCCAAAACAATAGAAGCTTCTACAATAATAAAAGAATATCAGCTCACGAGAACTGCTACACTGGTGATGTCAAAAGGACGACTCGAAATACGTCTCCTAAATGATACAAGTCTGTTTTCGTTCTTTGATTGTTCATAAGTAACAGTTCCCATGTTTATCATTTTTGGTTGATATTTCTTGCACTTCAACAAGCTTATGGGTGGATGTGTCAGGCCAAAATAGCTTCTGAACAAGAGCGCTACTGCCGAGCCAAAAAAAAATCTCGAGAAATAATCTAGCTGTGGTAACAAATGAATGCCTCCCGCATTTTCTGCCGTTAGTTATCACGGCTATACAACTTTAGGCATTGCGCTTTTTTTCTTTCACCACCTGAGTAAACGTGAGTTTCCTTCATTAAAGAGTCTCAACTGGAAAGGAAATTTTGATCAAATTTGACTCCTCTACAGACTGTGTAAGTTAAATGATCTAGATGACACTGTTACGGGAAGATTTCTTGTCTATGAAATGAACGCAACTTGAATTACCTTCAGTATCGTGTTTCCTCTGCTCTTTTGATGTCCGGCCTGTGCGATAAGCTAAATTATCGTTGCAATTCGCCTGGCTACGGCTTTTAAGGACCGTCCTATGTATTGATGCATTGTCATGCTGATGATGAAGATCTTCGAAAGAAAGTGCAACTAACAATAATAAAAGGGTGTAAAGGAGCACTTTCGGGTAGAGGACCAGTCAATAGATAGCATAAGACGACATTACAATATGCTAACATGGCTCGAAGCCTTCGGGACAAAATTGCGATTTCTTTCTTTTTTTGTAAATTTCGTTTGTCCCTCAATTCCCAAAAGTGACTTGGATGCAAAGAAACACCATCAGATATAGAAGGTTGTCCTAAAAGCTTCGGAACGATATTAGGAAATTGATTCGACCATCGAACGTGGCTTATTGAAATAAAGGTTTAAAAAAAACCACTTAAACTACATGCGTCTTTTCCTGAACACAAAATTAGTGAAAAGAAATTAAACGAAAAGAAAACAATGTACGTAATTGTGACCAAATTCTTATACCCGGATACTAAAGTCACATCAGCTAATTTCCGACGAGCATCCCCGTCCACTCCATATGGGAGTTCCACCCCCCCCCCCTCCCCGGGAGCTGATGTTTCTTTCTTTCTAAATGTTTTATTTAAATTATTCTAATTTTATTCTATTTTGTTCATGGATAATGCGCTTAAAGTGTTGGCTAAAAACAAAGGACGATCAGCATTCTTGTTTAATAAAGGAGCTCCGGCGGCCCGAAGGGCCGCCAAGCGGAGCCCCGTACCCATATAGGGAAGAAAAGGAAACCCATGAATTGATTTTCTCAAGGTTATCATGGCTAGTGGTATTGCTCGTGGGCGCGTACGCACGACGGCGACGACGACGACGACGGAGTCGCGCAAGATGGCGGCCATACTCCAGCTAATAGGTTGACAGAGACATGCACCCTCGGTTTGTAGCGGGAGAATGCCATTTTTCTTGGCGGGATTTTTAAAGAAAAACGATAGCGGAGGTTGATCTAATATTTTTAGGACAGGGTTGCACTGAAGCAAAAAACAGAAAGCAAGAATTAACAGGCAAAGAAGTAGCGAAGAAGATCGCGAAAAAGACTGAGCGGGCCAGCGCTGGGGAAGGAGGCGAAACAGTACTGAACAATGCCGTGAATTATAGCTAGTCAAGGGCTAGAGAAAGGAGGTGAAATAATACCGAACAATGCCGTGAACCAAAGCTAACGAGGGCTATAGAAAGGAGGCGAAAGTACCCGACAAATTGATTCAGGAGACTGCCGAACTCCCCATGGCCAAGTTCAAAATTCGCGCGAACTTGATGCTGTGCAGCCGTGGAAGAAAATTCAAAAGTCACCTGATTTGGTCAGGTGATGAACAAGAGGAATCAAACGTGCCCGAATGTTTTAAGAAAATTACAAAACAGTAAACGCAGCGGAAAGAAGTGGTTGATTCGTTGATGTATCGAAAATATAACTTCAGTTCAGTCTTCACAACTTTTGCTGCAAGTTTCTGCCTGGAAGATTTACACTGGCCGAACTGAATTGCCAACTTGCGGTGAGTGACTTTTGTTGTTGCGTTTGCAATGAAAATTAACAAGTTGCCTCGGCGATATGAGCTTATTTTCAATTGGAATCCATTAAAAGTCTTCCTTATTTGAAGCCATGCTGTAAGAGATTTTAAAAATTGCATCGTTTTAATTTCGCTCGTCTCTAAACAATAACACGTGGGTCGCTTTGGAGGTTGCTGTAAGTTGTAAACAAATTAAGTTTTCTGTCGATTTTCGTCGTCAACTTAAGCTTATAACCTCACGTCTAAAAATATGCTTAACCAAAACCGTACTTGTAAACACAGCCGGGCGAGTTTTGAAGTTTTCTCTGAGTAAGTTAGCACTGCCGCTTCGTAGACTGCTAAAATTTCTTCTTCTGCTGTTGAAAACCAGGAAAGGTCTACAAACCATTTTAAGCCGAAGCGAACAGGATTTGCTAAATTTACTTTTGTTCCTATGTGAATATTTGCATATTGTGATTACAAAGTGTGGAGATTTCCTCGTTTTGTTAGTTCAATTTATTCGGTTTGGCGAAATGCTTTTGTGAATTCCGAGGTTAATTTGGTTGAAGACTGGTAAAGCTACTGCCAATAAAATGACTGGAAAGCTAAATTAAGCCGTCGGCAAAAATACAGACTCTCAGTAATATTCAAATTTAAGCGTGAATAATTTTTAAACCTTAATACCGCAAGCTTAAACGAATTTTCTTTATCCTCTCTTTTATTCGGTCATCTTTCATTGAGAAGGGATTTGCTGTTGATACTCGAGCTCAGATGTAGTGATATGCATCTTGTGTTTATAATGTAGATTTCCTCGTTTTATTTTGTTGTCTGTCCAATTAGTTCGGTTTGATGAAATGCTTATATAGTCCTAGACTACGAGTAGTCCCTCTTTCACTCAGTCCGTCGTGCGTGACGCGAAAGAAATTCGCGAGAAAAAAATGGCCGCGCGAAATCCTGGAGGCTAGGAGCGCGCGAAAGAAGGGACTACCGCCTAAGCCCAAGAGTTTGCCCTTTCATGGCCGAGTGATTTTTCGGTGTAGGATTTCTCATCTTGACGTCCTCTTATTATCGCCTATTATCAATAGCCCCGGGAGATCTGAATAAAATTGCTCTACTCTGCTCTTCAAGTAGCCAGGCAACGAAAAAATGCCGTGAGAAGTATATCTTCGTTCAGTGTTCGTTCAGCAAAACTGTCAAAGAAGTTTTAAAAAGAAGACGGCGAATGAGGCCTCTTGTAACGATTTTCGCTGCGTCTAAAAGTTATTGCGAAAATTTCAACAGAGTTTCAACCGAGAATTTACATTATACATTATACATAGGAGATCATCCAACTGCGGTGAAATGTTTGCCGCCGGCCGATAGCAGCGGAAAATTTCAGGTGAATGTCCGGCGTCAAGTGAGAGTCCGGTTCAATCTTTCAAATGGACGGCAGAAAGGCCAAGCTCAGTGAATTTATATTCGCTGACTTAGACGATGCTGTTGAGCGGCGAAATCACTAACACGCTCGCAGTCGGGTTGGAGGCAGTGAGCTCTGCCAAACAAAACACTGGATAAATTTAAATCTTTCCAAAGTGCCTGTTGGCAGACTCACAAGAACATCACGGCTTGCGAAGCGCAATTCCGACGCTTCGATTTGCTCTGGTACCGCTTCGATTTGCTCCGGTTCCAAAACATTCCTGCAAGACGTCACAGGTATCTCGAATGTTGACAACACGTTGTCAATGCTCCTAACATAAGCCAATCATATTTTTGCGTTGTGAGAGCAACGCATAATTCAAACTCTTGGGCTTAGGCGGTAGTCCCTCCTTTCGCGCGCTCCTCGCCTCCAGGATTTCGCGCGGCCATTTTTTTCTCGCGGTTTTCTTTCGCGTCACGCACGACGGACTAGGCGAAAGAGGGACTAATCGTAGTCTAATATAGTGCAAAATGTCGAGTAGACGATTATGCATGGCAATCCTGTCTGCAAATAAAGCTCTGCTTTGATTTTGATTGGCTATTTCATTTTATTTGTGCCATTGCTTTTGGTTGGGGGTACATGGACCCTATTTTCTTAATAAGAGGTTATTCCCCAATGCGCTATTTACACTTAATATGGAAATGTTCCTAAAAAGTGAGATGGTACTAAATAACTCGGTAAATTGAACAGTGTAATAGAAGTTCTTACCCTGACCATTTCTCGGTAATAAGAATAACATTTACATACATATATACACAATTTAGTTGGAGAGAGCGCTCTCCTATCCCCACTCTCTCTTTCTCTCTGCTCTCTTCTTCACACTAATTTTTCATTAACTAACTTATTAAATGAATGTCACTGACTGTTTTCTTTGTTGTACATGCATACTCTTTTGCTCGTCGAAGAAAGTTTCAGTTTCTTCCTGGCTGTACAGTTTCCTTTCTCCTGTCCTGTACCAATTCGTTTGTGATATAACTTTGTGAATTCTCTATTCTCCTTAAATTTTATCTCATCAGGTTGATAGAATGCACTCTCAGAGTGTTCCATCATTGTCTTCAGTCGCTACAATTTTCTGGAAAAAAGCAATAGTTTTCTTAATTTCCTTTTACTTTGTGTTAGGACTTTTTAGCATGCCTGTAATTGGCCCATGGGCATTACGGGAGAATAATTTTCAAGTAAAGAATTACATTCGTTTTAGTGTTGAGTATTTTATTTTATTTTAGTATCTCTAGCCTTTGCTGTGTGCTACATGTATATTCTGTTAACCTGCCTTAACTACTAGGAACAATTTTGACAGACCTGTTTCAACCGTTTCACTTAAATTGATTTCCAGTAACAGCGCTACATGTAGCTGTGTTATTGAGTATGAACTTTATGGAGGATTTTAAATTTTTATTTTTTTATGATTACAGACGACAACAAAATATACATGTGTATACATCACCTGATGTTGGTGTTGGTTACAAACCGTAGTTCATAATAGTCATCCTATTACAGGTAAGGGGGGAAAAGTTCAGAGAGTTTAGAACATTTCTTCCCCCAGCACACCTTCTGTCTATAGGTGCATTAATTGAGAGGTTATATATATATATATATATATATATATATATATATATATATATATATATATATATCTATATAACTGCAGACAGTACTGTTTCGGCCTTCTGGGCCTCATCAGTGCAGTGCTGAAGACTAGGATGGAGGCTAAGCTTAAAAAGCCGCCCCAAATACTACACATGTGGTAGTATCTAAACCATTACCAGAGTGCTCAAACTAGCGAGCTAGTGATATATATATATATATATATATATATATATATATATATATGACCACACTCATCAGGCAACATCAACGAATCCGTTGATGTTGCCTGATGAGTGTGGTCACTTGTTGACCATACGAAATAGGTCTGTAGCAATAAAACGATGAATCACTCCTGAAGTCCTGAACTACATTTAATGAATATATATATATATATATATATATATACACGAAGAGTAATGTAAAGTTACTGTATAAACTTAGCATTAAAATCTGACATTTGAACGCCTCCTTTGCTAAAATTAGTCACGATTTAATTGTTATCATTCCCTGTGAATTCATAGACATTCCAGAGGCAAATTATCACCTAATGTGGAAGTCCTGTCTTCAAGTGAGAGAAAATGACACAAAAGAGTTACAATGAAAGTAAAAAGAATTGTGAATGTTGATATGGTGTACATCATACATCATGTAAACGTATTTGGTGAGTGCCAAAGGCATAACATTTCATGTATTGCTTTTTCGGGACAGATTATATGACAGCGACGTTTTAAAAGGTGTAATCAGAAAAATTATGAGTACATTGTCCAGGCAGCACCAGTTTATGGACAGCATATGTAGACAGTAAGAGGAACTGTAAGCACTACCACGTAAGTTAGTTCTATGCTTATGACTTCTTGTTCTTGGATTTTGTGTCATTTCTTCACAAGAACAAGTAATGAAAGATGCAACAGTTGTTGCAATATATTTTTGAAGGAAAACTTATAAGTCTGCCTATGCTGAATAACAGCCATGTGTAAACTGAATGTGAAGCAAACACCCTGTTAACGATGCGGCAACCCTAAAACCCAGAAACCGGAATCCGGAATCTGGAACCAAAAACCGGAATCCAGAAATCGGAAACCGGAATCCGCAAATCAAAGAAAATAAGTTCTTCAAATACGCGAAAATTGTTTTGCTTAGCTTTTCGACTGTAAAAAGTAAGCTGCCAAGTAAAAAGGACCTCAAACTTAACCTTTTTTGAAACAAAAATTTCCCGGCTGTTGAAATCGTGCAACCGTTATTTTTAGTGAGGGCTATGATTATGAGAATTTCAGTAAAGTGCGTCTTAATTTTATTCCAAGTACCTCGAGAGTGTCTAAAATAAGCTTGCTGGTAATTGCCATTTTGTTTAATAAGTGATCTTCAATTTACCAGAAGTATAAATTTATCCTTTATCTCTAGTAGATACTGAACAAGAGAGAAAATGTCATAGAGAACAGGATATCCGTCAGTGGCAGCCCCCTGTACATTGAAAGTCACGCCCCTCACTTTCGAAGTCCAAAGGCTAACCCGTCTGGTCTAAATATGAAATTTGATTTTTCCAACAGATACGAGACCAATTCCAGATTAACCCAATTTCCACACTGATACTGTGACAAATCAGCATTTCATATTCTTGGCGGCCATCATATTAAAACAATTTGTAGAAATGTTGCACACTTACTTCTGTCTGCATCTCACTTGCTAACAGATCAGACGACATGTTGTTGAAAGATGCTTAACGACTGCCAGAAACTCACTGCAATAGCCTATAATAGCTTGTTGTTAATGTGCTGCTTACCAGTCTTCTCAGAGCAATTTGATCTAGACAAGAACTGGGCTCTCACCAGGGCCAGCTTGAACAAAAGATGGGTAACTTAGCCTATGAGCAGGCTCTCGTGTTTGGGCTGGGGGCGTGAGTGGCAAAACCGCATGAAGGCCCCTGGTGACATGCCAATGCAGAAAAACACTAGACACCTATTTAGCCTGCTCAGACACTAGAGACAGATACAGAGCCTGCTCGCAGGCTATGAGTAACTCTATCCACCCAAAAAATCAGTAACCCTGACTGGATAGTGATGTACCCAATGGATAGCTTTATGCAGCTTTTGAACAACCGGGTCAGATATATAGCTAAGGGTTGTTCAGAACTAGTCAATAATTTTTGAGCAATTACGGTCTGTGGCTGAAGTAAAGCCAAGAAAATACATAACAACAGAATAATTTTTGCTCATATTTATTTATTAGACATTGCTGAAGTGAATTATTTCTATCATCATTCATGATATCTGGATTCCAGATTCTGGTTTTTGGTTCCGGATTCCGGATTCCAGATTCTGGATTCCGGATTTTGGTTTCCAAATTCAGTGTTTTAGGGTTGCCCCAGATGATGTATGTGCATATGTTAATCTTGAATAATCTGAAATTTCAGAGAGTTTAAAAATATCATATCATATCTGTGATGGTTCTGAGGTGAAGGGCTGTTGCATGTACATGTAAATGTCTCATGCACGATTTTTCACTCTTTATGATTCAGGTGCAAATAGTTTCTGTATCTGTTGATGTGCAACAATCTACACCAATATTTCAACCTAATAATGTACAGTGTATATTAATTAAGCAAATTATGCTGTTTTTAGTTGACCAGTGCTACTACATAGTAATGTGATGTTGAAGTGCACAAATTTACAAACATGCCCAATGTCAACTTGTCAAATATATGACCTGGCCTTTGAGATTTTTTTTTTTCTCAAAAGCAAGCGTTTATCGCACTCATAGAAAAAAGAGGTAAAGATCGTTCTCTCATTGAAAATTGGCGTCCAATTTCTCTTGTTAACGTGGACGCGAAAATTATGTCTAAGGTAATAGCCTCGAGAATTAAAAATGTCTTACCTTATATCATTCATCATAATCAAACAGGGTATATTAAAGATCGTTTTATCGGCGAAACCATTCGCTCCATCTATGATATTATGGATTCGACTGTTAAAGAAAACATCCCTGGTTTAATGATTTTCATTGATTTTCAAAAGGCATTCGATAGTATTGAATGGGATTTCCTTTTTAAATGCCTTGAAGCTTTTAATTTTGGTTCCGACTTTCTCCGCTGGGTAAAACTGTTCTACAAAAACATACAAAGCTGCATAATTAACAACGGCATGATTTCAAAACCTTTTAAACTTGAACGAGGCGTTAGACAGGGAGATCCACTTTCTCCTTATCTTTTCATTGTAGCTGTAGAAACGTTAGCAATTGCCATTCGTCAAAATCCAGCTATAAAGGGTATCTCTTTTGGCAAGGAAGAGACAAAACTATTACAATACGCCGATGACACAACAGCAATGCTCGCCAACACTAGCTCGGCCAAAGTACTATTTCAAGTATTAGACCTTTTTAAGAATATCTCAGGCCTCAAGATCAATAACACAAAAACCGAGGGTATGTGAATTGGTTCATCAAAAGGAAACAAAGCACAACCGTTCGGCATTAAATGGCCTAACGAGCCAATTAAAGCACTAGGGGTGTACTTCACGTACGACCCAAAACTATTAAAAGAAAAGAATTTCATTGAACGTTTGGATAGTATTAAAAAACTTATCAACATCTGGTCCTCTAGAGGATTATCTGTGTATGGCAAGGTTACAATCATCAAATCATTTCTTATTCCAAAGTTTGTTTATGTCTGCTCGGTACTGCCTACACCTAAAGAATTAGTGAAAGAATTGAATCAACTGTTATTCAAATTTTTATGGAATGGGACGGATAAGGTCACTCGAGTTTCGGCTATAAATAAATACGAGGAAGGTGGTTTAAAAATGATTGATATAAATTGCATGATTAAGTCTTTAAGGCTGGCATGGATAAAACGTATATTTGATGACAACAACGGAACATGGAAATCATATCTAAAACACTTGCTGGATCCCATGGGAGGGTTTTTCTTTTTAAATTGTAACTATGATATAAAGGATTACAACATCTTCTCTCAGTTCTACAGTGAAATGCTCTCATGGTGGTCGGAGTTTCGTGATTCCTTTGCCTCTCAACGAGATTGGCAAAATATTATTTGGAATAATAAGGAAATTCGTATCGAAAAAAGACCAGTCTTCTACAAAAAGTATTTTGAGGCGGGAGTGATTCGTATCCAAGACCTACATTTTGATTTAACTATAAATGACGCACTCAGCCACTGGTCTGACAAGATAGCCAATATTAGTTATTTGCAATGGGCTGGCCTTCGCCATTCTATACCGTCCTTTTTAAAGAATATCATTTCCTGTCCATCTTTAGCTCCTCCATCCTTCTTTATTGACGACAACATCTTCGACGTCAGAAAAAAGAAATCAAAAGACTATTACTCACTTCTTGTTCGCAAAATAGCACAATTGCCTAATATCATAAACAAACTGCAGAACGATTTTAACTTTTCTATCGATCAGCTGAGACAAATCTTCAGTCTGCCACACTCTGTTGTTCTTGAGTCTTATGTGAAAGGATTTCAATTCAAAGTGCTCAACTCTATTCTGTACACTAATTCAAAATTACACAAAATAGGCTTTAAAACAGACGATCTATGTTCATTTTGCAAGGCAGAACCGGAAACTTTATACCACCTACTTTATCATTGCTCCTTTGTTAAACGATTCTGGAGTGAGTTTCAAGGTTACTGGCACCAAATCTCAAATCAGCAGGTTCATCTTTCCCTCCAAGATCTTTTATTTGGAATATTATCCAAACCATGCCCTTTACTCAACTTACTGAACTATTTTATAATCATTGGTAAACTACTTATATGGGACTGCAGAAGATGCCAAATTCAACCCACAATTCAAGGATTTCGTACTAAAATTGCCATCAAATATGAAACGGAAAGTAAGATCAAAAAGAAAGATTATTTTTAAAAAAAGTGGGTACTAATCCCAAATTAATTTATGTATTATTTCATTTTTTTTTTTGTTAATCACGTAGATGGCGTTATTATTATTTGAACTTTTTGAACAGCATCACAACTGTAACTGTTTTTTTTTTTTTTCTTTCTTTCTTCTTTTTGCATTGTTAAAAACACAAAGCTAATTAAAATATTCTCCCTTCTGTTGTATCTCTTAATTTTCAAGCTTTGTAGTATTGTTAGTATTAATTTTTGTGAGCAATGTAATCGCGTTTGTATATTTCATGTGAATAATCTATTAGTAAATAATCTCGGTACTGTTAGTTAATATATGTGTGTTCCTCATCATTGTATATTGTAGAGTTGTTATCGTAAGCTAATTATATATTTATTTTTGATTGTAAGTTAATTGTAGATATTTTATTCTTCTGTAAGTAACTTTAATGTAAGTAACGTATGTCATTGGTTAATAAAAAAAAAATAAATAAAAAAAAAATGAATAAATAAAAAAATATATATATATGACCTGGCCAGACAGTGTAGATTACAAACTTCTCTGAAAGGTAAGATGTTTCTTAAACATTATTTTGTAATTAATGATTTCTCAGACATTGTTTTCTTCAAGAAAAGATTCATACCCTACATGGAGGTTTTTTTCTCTATTAGAGCTCTTGATTCCTGATACTTTAATTTGGAATTTCTAAAGACTGGCCATGAATGGGTGTTGGGTGTGAATATCTTCTGGAACTGCACATTCATTCATTGAGTAAGCAAGAACATCAGTATTTATCCTGACAAACTCTGATTTTCTTCTGGAAGCTGAACTCATATACAGTTGTACAGTTATATGTACAACCAAACAGCCTGGATGACCCTGTGATTGGGACTGCGCACATTGTTGTAACCCTCAATGTTCCAGTTTCTTGTTTGAAGCAAATTTCATTTGCTCTCGAAAGCAAGTGGCGAAGTTCATAACAGTTATGTAAGTTTGCTTTGTATCTCAGGGCAGAGCCTGCCACAGTGAAAGTTGGAGTACCAACCCCTTGCATTTGATTCACCACGAACACTCAGTAAACAACTAACAATGAAGTACACTGTATATCAAAGAAAGGAATTGCATGCCTGTTCCTGTCAGTCAATATATGAACAGTTTACAGATGGGGAGCCTGTATTAAAACATCAAAGATTTTCAAAGCAACCATGGCCTGGTGAGATATTTCTGAGGAAATATAAATTTAAGGTCCTTATGATTGCTTAGAGGCATTGATTTTTATTGTAAACAATATCCTACTGAGTGTATTTTTCTTGTGTACTAATTGTTGTAGAACACAGAGATCACTGCTATGACAGAGATATTAATTTGTGAAAAGTTCTATAAACAAATGCATCTGGGAACAAATCAATTTGTCATGGATGCAGCTTCTGAGAGATCCCCAATATTAATGGAACATATACTGTTCATACATGTAAAAGAGTTCAGTAATTCATTACTTATGATTGTAATGCTTTGTTTGGTTTCTCTGTATTTTCAGACAACTTGATGGGATTATAAATTCTGCACCAAGTTCATTGAATAAACTGACTTGGAGGTTCAGTTCTGCAACCCATCCTGTTTGTAGTAATATCATAGCTGCAACATTGTGACAGATACACTGCATTACATTATTAAGAAACACATATTAACTAATTATTTTTAAGTGCCCGTTAAATTAATCAGTTTTTCTTAGAGATAATTTACTCATGGTTTATTTAAATAATTGGCTTTTTGGCTTTAAAATGATATTTATTGAGCTTTTAAATCAATTTTGTGATAATCTGCATTGGACATGGCATAAATTGATATTTTGCCAACACGAAATGGAGAACTGGGTCTTAAGCAAAGTTGCAGGATTAGCATTTTTTGTAGAAAGAAAGGGTTGAGAAATTTGTGACATTCTACAGACAGCCTTACCATTCGCAATGTCCGCTAAGGTTAATTTGTTCCATTCTGTTGTAGAAATAGTGTTCTCTAATTTACAAACTATTTCAATCTGTTGTTTAAATGATTGCCTTATAACCCCATGTCTGGCTTTGGTGCATGTAGGATATTGATGTATTTTTTATCCATTTCGCTGTAAATTATCTTAATTGATGTGTCAATCAAAACATATCTTGGATATGCTGGGCTCTTCTGACAAATGTACCCATGCCTGATAACCTTGGAGTGCATTTGGTTGTGTAGTGCAGACAAAATACATGTACATAATATAACTTCCTCTTAGCTTACTGATAATTCTTGGTATAATTTAATCATAGCAAAATTAATTAATGGAACCCAATAACAGCTCTTGTAGTCCACAATGCCAGTCGAAAAAAAGAACAAATCACATTGAAATTGAATAATAAAATTATTATTAGAAGCCTATGCAAGTATTCATGATCAGCAAAAAAAAAATATCGTAATTACAATTCATGCGAGGGTGATTTTGCTTATTGCAAACCCTTCCAGCAGGAGGAGACTCCATACAATAATGAATATGGCTTATAAATGTATCTTTGGGGACAAGTTAGAAAACAAAACTTTCCAACTTTTCACATGTGTATACTGTTTTGATATTTTTGTGAGATTTCATTTAGTAGAGATTCAGGGACTGAGTATATTGTAACCATTGCGTTTCAATCAGTCCCCACAACAAAAAAATGTGTAAACTTCTTTTGTGTGGGAGTCCCCATGTTAACTAAGGAAGAATATAATGATTAATAACAATGCCTTGTCTTTCTGAATAAGGAAGGAAAGAACAAGAAATGCCTTCAAAAAGCACAGAAGACAGTTCTGTTATGTGATCAAGATTTTTGGTGGCTTCCCAGAAATCCTTGAAATCATGGCTCTATATTTCATAATCACACCATCTTACACCTCGATCTGCTGATGTAATACTAGTTCCGGCTGAAACTATTAAATCATTCGCAATTTACCTCCCATACATGTTGGATTATTTTCATTAGTAACAACATTCCGAAAAGTAACTGAGGAGCCCCGCTTTTAGGCTGGCCTAAATCTATATATTATTTTCATTGAAAGTTGAATTTATCGAAAGCCGAATTTTTAGTGGTCAAATTGGGGCGGTTAAATATGTTATTTACCCTCGCAGTGTTATAAGTGATAGTGGGGCCGAGCAAACACTGAAACAAACAATTCAAATTGAACATAACAATGTTATGAATCCCAACTGGCCGGAGGCAAACCAGTTGGCTATTTACAAGCTTGGCTGAGGATTTGAACTCGAGGCTGCCGAGAAACAAATCCAGGCAGTGGTCAGAGTGGGACTCGAACACGCTGAGACCGACACGCTGACCACTCGGCCACGCTACCTCCCACGATACGGTTTAAACTATATTTAGGTAGTTCAATATACAATATTCGAAGTCATAATTTGAATTCGAGTACTGGTTTTGCGCACTCTTTTAGCTACATCTCTTTCTACTTCAGAACAATTTTTTTCTTAACTATCTAACTTAAAGCGGGTAATTTGTAGACAAAAATTATTAAATAAAAAATATAGGTAATTACTTATTTCCCTGTCGAGCTTAGCTTGAGGGAAATCTCTCACGTTGTGTGTTTGCAAGCGCTCATGTGCACGTGCTGATGACTCGAAAATCGTGCGCAGCAGGGTTGCAGAATGCAATACTGAGGAAAAGATTCTGTTTTTTTCCCCGCTTACTGAAAACTTCACAAAAAATTTATCAAGAAACCCTTACTCGGTTCTCCTTAGCTACAGTGCACCTGCATACTAAGTCCATTGATACCTTTTTTGAAATTATTATTTCCATTTGGACAGAAGTTTCAAATAGGCCATATTTGTATTTTCGGCATTGGACTGGACATTTGCATTTGAAAAGACTCCCCATGTTAGCCTCGGTTGCAACGCTTGCTTTTAATGGTTACCCACCTCGTCAATTTCGCTTTTCCGACTTCTGCTTTGAGTCCCCGTTCTCAGTGCAATAGCGAAGCGCGCGAGTGACGTCATAACTCAGACAAACTCAGACAAACAAAACGGAAAATTTGACGCTTTTTCAAGCGCGTAAGCAAGTGTTCCTAAAACAATTTTTAAAACGAAAATTTGGCCTGTACTTTCCTATTATTTCTCTCAGCAAACGCTTAGTGTTGTCTGACTCTCGCGGGGTTTCAATAATTTGCATTCTCAGCACATTCTCAAACTCACCGCAAGACCGAGATACCGTCTCAGACAATCTGGATCAACAAATTCATTACGATTGACAAAAAAATGGTATATCTGCCTCATTGGCACCGAGCAGGTATAAAGCAAATTTTAGACCTTTTTGACGAGCATGAGAATTGCTTCCTGCCTTTCCTTTCCTTGCGCAATAAATACGCGCTAAATTGCAACTTTTTACAATATATATTATAGTCTTTTATCTGCGATCCCTCAAAGTTGGAAGAAGCTCCTTGACGTTAATTCTGGCGACTCTACTACACCCCCGCCACCAATCGGTACTATGACGTGCAAGATGTTATACGGCAAACTGCTAACCTTAGAAAATCTTCCTCATCCCACCTCAGAAAAGAAAACTCTTATCATACGTCATCGCAAAAGAATACCTAAATAAAATTTCTCTTCTGCCGTTCACAGCCACAAAAGAAGTTAAATTAGCAATGTTCCAGCACAAAACCGTACACAACATTTTAGCCACGAACAGTATGTTATACAAAATGAACAAGGCTGCCTCCCCATCCTGCCCTTTCTGTCCCTCTGATAGTCAAAACACCGCAGGCGTCTTCCTTTTGGTATAAGTTCCAAAGGTGGTATTCTACCGTAAGTAACGCGAGTTTACTTCTCTCCGAGCCAGACGTATTATTTGGAATACCTCGTCCCTGTACTCACCGTTTGACCCTCAACCACCTCATAATGCTAGGCAAATACTTTCTTTATATCAACGCTCTAAATAATACTATGTTCGTTTTCAGCGACTTCATCTCATTAGTGCAGGATAAAAATCGAGATAGAAAAATATATTGCTGCCACGTTGAATGGTGAAAGGGAATTTGAACAGAAGTGTAAATTCCTTCTCACCATTTAAGGCGTTTCCCTCAGTAATTTGTTGCGAGGTCTTTTTTTTTAGTTTGTTTGTTGGTTTTTTTTCTATAATTAAGTAATTACATTGTATTATAATAAAGTTTCCATATAACGCGCGCTTTGATTGGCTGAAACAGCGTGCTTTATCAGAGAACAGAGCACGGGTTGATGACAGTAAGCTGGCTTTCAAATTTTTGCTTCGGAATTTTGACAAATTTGACCCAAATTAAACATCCCCGGTGATTCAGACAAACGCAATGGAAACGAGCTCTATGTCTACAGTAAATATGGCTCACGGAGACCATTGCTAGCAACAGTAGTGTGAAAACTGTACTAAAATGACAAGTTTTGCTGGATTCCCGCCGACAAAACCCGTAGCGAATAAACAAATTCTCAAACTAACCAGTACTTCGAGAAAAGGCTTTATATTTGTTACGAAGGCGAAAATTATACTTAAGAAGTAAAACAATGACAGAAAACAACAATTGAGCTGTCTCTGCTTATGATGAGAAGCTTTATTTTCGTAAAAATGGTCAATTGCTTAAAACAACACTTACATGCAGTGTAGTAATGCTCGCTCGTTCTCTGGTCTTCTCAGCGAAGTGAACCGACGTGCGGTCAGCTCAAAGCTTGCTCTAGTTATTCTCCTCTGAGGTCGGAGTAGAACCAGTGGGAGCAGTTTAGTCTGTCTAACTTTTACGCTACTTCGGGCAATCTTGCTGCAAGCCGAAAGCTTAAATAACTGTAGCTCCTTTCAAATTCAACTCAGCATTTCGAATTTTTATCTGCAACCTTTGAGCTCCTGGTTCCGTAATTTCCATTGGAAAAGTGCACGGTTTTATGAGCCACAATACGGCCGGATTCCTATAGACTACAAACCTTTGCCTGCCTTTAGACTCTTATTTAAAAATTAACTAAAAAGCCAACTTTGAAGGCATCCGTTCTTCTCTCGAAAGCCGCTCGAAACCACTCGAAAATGAAAGCTTAGCTGAAGTCCAGTTTGTAATTGACAGCTGTCGCTTCGTTAGCCAATCAAATTATTTTGAACAATTTTAACAAGGATGGTGATTGGCTTATTTTAGCGTGCTTTATCAGAGAACAGAGCACGGCTGACACCACTTTTACTCGTTTGGAAAATAAAGTTTGGTTTGAAAATTCAGCCGAATGCGCGGGGAAATTATCGGATTCTTTATCATAAAACAAATAAATAAGCCTCGACTGCGCTCTGTTCTGTTGTAAAGCACTTAGGAAGCGGTAGAGCACTCAAGAAGTGGGGAAAAACACTCGACTTCGTCTCGTGTTTTCCTCTACACTTCTTTCGTGCTCTACCGCTTCCTGCGTGCTTTACAACAGAACAGAGCATAGTCGACGCTTCTTTATTTGTTAATTGTAACTCCTTAAGTAGCGTCATGTTTAAGTCATAATAAGTAATTACTGCGTATTGTAAGTAAGTAAGGTAATGCCAAGTATTGTAAATAGGTGTTATTTTTTATGTATTGTAAGTGACGTTTGAAAGACAGCAAAAGCATTAGATATAACAATAATAATAATAATAATAATGATAATAATAATAATAACAATAATGTAGTGTATTGTAAGTAGGTTAAGTATTGTGTCGTGTTGTAAGTAGAGTAAGGCAATGTAAGTAATTATGTGTTTAGCAACAAAAACAAAATAATGATAATAATTTGCATTCTATTTTTAGACTTCGCGCGTTTCGTTATTTTGGCATTGTTATTGACAACATTTTTTAACACCCTCACAGTATCGAAGAATGTGTCAGTTTTAAGAGACTTATTTATCACTAAAATAAAGTGCACTTCATATAAAAACGCAGTTACAAGCGGCTGATGTCCTCTCTTTCAGCTTTTTTTAATTAATTATTGTATTAAACTCTCTCGTTACAATAATTTTACACAAGGTATTGTTAACTATAAATTAGATTTACTTTACCTGGAAGAGTCGAAAAAGCTGTGTTTCGCTCGATCTTCGTCAGTATTTCAAATTTCCATTTACTCTCCATCTCGTCATTAATGGCTGCTGTGAAAAAAAATATATCAGTGTAAATGAACGTAATGTTTACAAACCTCCTACGAATAGCTTCGTATTAGTCTTCGTATCATTCTTGTCAAAACCCAGTTATTTTCTTCATGCAGTTTGAGTTAATAATTCATTAATCGAACTGACAGCCTCAGTTCTGATCATTTTAATTAAATAAAAATGATTTTTAGAAAACACGATTTACCTTATTTATCGAATACCCTTCTACAACGAGAATTGTAACAAGACTCAGATCACACACTTTCTGCAACCCCATCTTCTCAATATAAATTTGAAACAGGTAAGTTGGTGAAAGCTGACTGGTTTTATTCTGTACTGTTGATGGCCACCGTGCCCTTAAGAGGTTCACAGTTTATGAGTCGTTTATGGTATGGTAGCTTGCAAAATTAGGCCTTATTCACTGTAGACGCCATGATTGTTGACATGTTATAATGCTACTGAATCAGATTAATTATGCGGTCTGCCAGGGGAAAACTTTAGAAAGAAGACAGTTCTCAGAAAATCAGCTCGTCCTAATACTGAAGCAAATTATGTGTGTTAGTTAATTTACCATTACGGTTAGTTTGAAATGGTTAATCGAAACCTTGTAGAGTTAGCTAACGTGAAGCCATTTCATTTCTTGAGGTGCACAAAATTGTACCGCAATACCTAACAATATTTGCCGATTTTAACTTATTCCCCGCCCCTCACAAATCATGTGTTTTGCATGATAATGACAGCTATTATGAATAATTTCGTTTTATCCGTGTCTGTTTTATCATTCAATGTTCTTTTTCTTTGCCTTATTAGAAGTAATCTCAACAATTCATTGTCTGTAGTTTCAGTTACCTGCTGTAACTAGGGGCATACGATAAAACCAGACTTCCTGCAAACGCAGTTATTACTGAGTTTTTCCCCAACCTTCAGGATTCTTTTATTGAATCAGCAGACAATCTCTGCTAACAAAAAGAAAACGTCAAGTCATAATTGGTCTCTTGGATGTGTATTTGTTTTCAGTTTTACCGCATTCAGGGCAAGAGAGAAAGCTTAAGAAAGCCTCTCTTCACTTTTTATAAAAGCATTAAGGTTACGAACTCCAAATTTGACGAATTTTGGTAAAATTTGTCTAGGAACAGTTTGGTATGACACGTCTTTGGTCAAGGATCTTGACATTACCATGGCAACCACATTTTGACAACATGTTCCGTAAATTTTGACTTTTGCTCTCTTTAAAAAAAAAAAACTTCCTTATTGTTACTTTTCTTATTTATTTGTAGCTTTCCTTACTTTCTTCGACTACCTTGAGCCATTTTTAGCGGTTTTATAACGTTTCATGAAAATCATAAAAGGGAAGAAGCTGGTCATTTCTACGTTATTTAACATCTCTTTCCATGTGGAGCTGGAAGGAAATATTTTTGGACGTGCTATAAATCTCCAAGTTTCATTGTTAAAGCTTAATGCTCTGACAGTTACAGTTTGAGGGCCTCAAAAGCCTCTCCGCAGTCCTAGCAGACCAAAAAACGCTCTGTCTAGCTGTTGAATTATCACGGTCACCTTGTATACGGCTGGTGCGACTAAACTTTGAATTGACCAATCAGGATTCAGCAGGCGGGAAAAACTGTATTGTCCCGACTTCAACGTATGTTTTACAGAAAAGGTATTAAAGTCGGGCAACTTTTGCCACTGGAGACGGCATTGAGTATTCACGAAAAGGGTTTATAATTCCAAACATCATATCAGATTAGAAAAAGTGGAAAACATGAAACATTTTGTGTCACAAATCGAATAATATGGCACCAAATATGGGTTGCCCGCGTACGTCAAATTGCTTATAGAATGGAATGTCGCCAGGTAATCTAATTAAACCCAGAATTATCGAGTTAAGTATAAGAAGAGGCCAAAGCAACTTTAGTATTGTCTTTATTCTTGTCAGCTGCGAAGAGAAAGACTCGTGTCGTGTCGGTAGGAAAGCTCGATTTTGACGGCCGCCCGTGCTGCGGCCGCAGTCACCTTATGAAAGGCAATACGTTCAGAAATGTTTCAGAAAACTAATTTACGTAATGCAGTTAATTTTGCTCAATAACTCTTTTATATATATATATATATATATATACCTCCTGCATCTTCGTTGTCCTGCTCTTCTAGGGCGTCCCAATATTCCTCGATCACTACCGGCACAAGAAAATTCATCACGTGTCACCAAATTTATGTTTGTACGTTATTACCCTGATTTAAGTCTCTAAAATATCCAAACGGGAGGAAGGAGCCTGTCCCCAAGGACTCATCTTTGAGCACAAGCCAGCAACGAATTTTTGATTTTACTTCAGTGGAATTCAGTTGAAAGCAATTTTGATCGACGTGTCATCATCTTAAAACAACAAAAACACCACCAACAACAACCTTTCTTTCCGCTGCAGTCCTCTTTTGATAGGGATGTTTAATGATGACGAGTCCTAGAAGTTGATTGTTTGGAAATTATTGAGCAATTGCTTTGCCATATGACATATCTACATCATACGGAACTGACAGGGAATTCATGAGACCACAATTTTATATCAGCAATCTCTGGTCAATAAATATATTTATATGGTTGTGTTTCTCTAGTTTACGTCACCTCGCAAAGTTACATAAATAAATGAGAAAAAAAATTCCAAGAGTACAAGACATGAGTCGGTATTCAGGCTGACCTCTAATTTGAGACGGAAACTAACGAATGTGGACATGAAAGACATATTATATAGTTTAAATTGTAGTGTGCTTTTATAAATCTCTGCTAATATTGCGCGCTTTTGAGCGGTTTTGACAAACCAAGTGCATGAAGAAGGTAAATGCTCTGTATTAGCTCAAAGGTGGGCTTTAAGTTTAATTCGAACTTTGTACAGAATAGACCAGATTAATTGCCCTTTGAATTCAAAAGGAAGCCCTTGGATTTTTTAACTCTCTTTTATTAATGTTGTGTTTTCCATTTCTTTGTTATGTGTTTCTTGTTGTTTCTTATTAGCTTGTTATTAACTTGTTTAATCAACTGCATGTTTCTCGGAAGCTTACAGATTAACGTTGCAAAATGCGTAAGTAAAACGTGGGGTCACTGCATTCTATTTTAAAATTAGTGGGATTAACTTAAAAGTGAAAGGTCATGATTTCCTTTGATATCGCAGTGGAATCATTTTGTCATTACATCAATTAGGATTTCTGTTTATATCTCTTATATCTATAAGAACTGCTTTCAGAGAAATTACTTTTACGATAACGAACAGTGGGCAAGCTAAATTGACTTACACAGCATTCCATTTTAAGAGCAAAGAAAACAGTGAAGATGACCAGCGTCGACTGCATAAACTACACTGTTTTGTACAAATAGTACGCTGTTCATTGAGATACTCAAAGTCAAACGAATGTAACCCATATCTGAGGTATGTTTTGTTTGCATAATTTGTACTATTCATTTAAAATCCGTTATTCATTCTTTTCTTAATCCTTTAATTATTTCCTCTTCAATCGAGTTAGTCTTATTAGGTAGTTGTTACTAAAGCAAGCTATCAAAACAATCTCCGGCCTAGGTAACAAGAAGGATTTAATCCCGGGCTTTGTAGTAATGGAGATATTGTTTAAAAATCGAAATTCAGATTTTGACTGTCGGCATTCTTTTATATTTAGGTATTAACTTCATAATTAGGAAAATGCTGAAGAATTTTCAACTTTATAAAAAAGAATATAGCGAGATCTCATAATGAGAAGCAAGTCAGGAAAGCGGCATCGTAGATGGGGTGGTGGGGGAAGGGGGAGGAGGGTGGGGATGGTCCTTGCTTCGAACAAGCCTTCGAACTATTGTACGTTTCTACGCGTTGCAACTCTAACGTAACATGATTACAACAGAGCTTTGTAGTTCAAAAATTAGGTATTTATTGGCTTAAATTGTGTCCTCCTCGGTATCACCCCATCCAGGCTTGCTGTGAGCTGTGAGTATCCTCTAACTCCTCCCTCCCCCCCCCGCGTCCGGATAACTCGCATGTACATGTAGACTAGTACATTATTAACAAGCTGTCAAATAACAACTGGGCTTCTACTACAGTCGAGGAATGGACTCCATGTTGAGACCTACAAATATCCTCAAATACCAGCAGAAAACATTATGGGGACAACTTACCAATTTGCTCAAGAGATTGATCAAATGATTGATCCTTGCCATAACAAATGAGAGTTGAACAAACCAAAAACGACACTGTAATCTTTAAAAGCATAGCCATCTACTCGTACAGGGTAGTGAATGAAACAACGTTGTCAATCACGATGAGTTTGAAAAAAGGAATTTTTGAAAACTACAATCGTTCGTGCTTGAAAACCGTCTGGAATGAGCGCGAGGAATCTGTTTCCACAGTTAGGTCATGGACTAACGCAAAGACGTTTTTGAGGTTAAGTATGGGTACAAACGGCTTATTTATATCCCTGATTCATTTAATCTTGAGGTTAGTAGGCCACACGCATGTTGAGAAATCTCTTTTATCCGTTTTGAATACCTTATTGAACATAGGAGTCAGTTTGTGTGTCTCATCATGGAGTAGGATGAAATGCCAATAAATTCTACTCACTCATTCACTGAATCAATCGAATCAATCAATCATTGAAAGTCAATCAATCAAGAAACAAACGAATAAAATAAATAAATAATATATGAGCCGATTAATCCGTCGATTATTAAAAAAAGTACATGCCCATGAGATGAAAAAAAAAAAAAAAAATTGAGGTAATCATTGATCTGATGTTGCAGCATGATTTACGGTTAGCTCTACCATCTAATCCGTCACGAAAATGGAGCTTTCCGTAGACGTTCTCCATACCGGCAGAGGAATTCCAAAACGACGGCTTTTCGTTTCCGTGTGGACGAAAAACATTTTGAGAAGGAAGGTTTTCGACAACGATGGAGTTACGATAATCGTGTGATTTCTCTACCTGAGGTTTCCTCAAACACGAATCCATAATGACTGGTGATTGTTGCGTTTTTAAATTCCTCCGGTGTATTGCGGACGGAAAGCATTTGATACGTTTTCAGAGTGAAACCTCCGTTCTCATTCAAATTCTTCCGGCGTAGTGTGGACGGAAATTGTAATAAGTCGTGGCTTTCCGCAAAGGTGTACAGTCTTCCAACATGGTAAAATTATCTTTTGACTATTTGTACACAATTACCAGTGGCGGATCCAGGCCTTGAGCTAAAGGGGTGGGGGGGCGGTTTTGTTATGCTTGCCCTGCCGGCTTTTATTCCTTCTGTTATTTATTCCTTTTGTCACCCAAAATAAGGGCTCCCCCCGGGCCCCTTCCCTAGATCCGCCACTGATTACTGTTTGTGCGCAATTACAAGTGTAATTGTTCTTTGGTTGTATCTTTCTGCGGTTAGTGAAGAGATTTATCATCCAGCTAAATTGGCTCCTGTGTCAATAGCACAAAAAACAAACTCTACAACGTAACTGACTGTATAATATGGCGTGTTATTTATGCTTGTCTCCTGCCGGAATTACCTGTTTTATTCTGACTGAAGCTGGATAGCAAACATATCGTGTTGGTTTAATCAGTTTCAATAGGAACTATTTGAGTTCATAATTCGGACACCACGTGAGTAAACAGCCGAAAAAAATGGGTACTTATTGACTCAGTTAGAGGGCCGGACGGAAAATATTTGGTTCGAGGTCAGGATGTATGGATCGAGAGCCAGATATTTTCTCTTCGGGTCAGACATATCTCAGTCGATAAGAATTTTATCATATGAAAACTTAGTGCTGAAAATTGTGCAAATTAGGTTTGAACCAGATTGGACGCGGTTGCATACAGCAGACCGCCGGACGCGGGATGGATAACCAGAAATAAGATTCTATAGTAAAAAGCGTATCGTTTATATCCTTGCGTTGGAAAAAGGATTCATCGAAAAACACGACTTATTTACTCATTTCTATTTTCCTTTAAATTCAAGCCCACAATAACAATTAACGTTAACAGGACATGTTCAAGTGGCGCTTCTGTACCAGACTCCTCCTCGACAGATCGCTTAGTTCGCTGACTCCCTCTTCGCTTTTTGCGCGTGTGCTGTGCGTGTGACTTAAAGGAGCTCAGTCACGGTATATACCTCTTACTAACCGAGTTTGAGGTCCGTACTGTAAGTTAGGGACCGAGTTTTTTTCCCCATCGATTTATGGCCCGGGCGCGAAGCGCGCGGGCCATTAATCGAAGGGGAAAAAACGAGGATGCGTAACTTACAGTATGGACCGAGAGGAAGAGGTTAGTAAGATATTTATTATATCTCTACTGTGTGCCTGATGCGCGTTCGTGAACAATTTCTATTCACACGGAACGGCTTCAAATTTCAGACGGACGTCAAAAGCAAAACGAGCCAATTTCAAATCGATTTTAAGTCGTTAGCACGCTTTAATAAACAATTTAGAGTAAAAGAAACTTTTGAACTTTTTTCAAAAAAAGTTAAAAAAAACTTGGCGATAAATCCTGGAACAGTTTGGCAACAAAAACAACTTTAAATTTTAGCGGGCCATACAGGAGAATACGGCCCGCTAAATTTACGCGCGTACTAACTGAGAGATTAGCCACGGGGAAAATTAGCTTAAAATTGAAGCAAACCTGAAAAAAGTAGTTTACTAAGATAGAAAAGCACCAAGGATACATTAATAATGCATAAAGGAACAAGTATGCTTAATGATGGAGGTGATATCCACGGATTACAATCAACGGACTTGAAACATCTAGGCCACACTTTTCAAGATGCACAAGTCGTGACGTAGCTCCTCTAGAGGTGAGCCTGTTCGTAGGCTACTACCAACTGAACGCCTGCAACATGCTTTACCATTCGATGACCCTCAGTGCCTGTTAAGAAGACGCGAGATAAGACGCGATAGCTGAACTGGACTTTTCTTATTCATGTGTCAAAACACCCGCCCATTAGTGAATACTCTGTAAATACGCCCCCTAGGCCGCCTATACCGCTTTTTTCAACCTTAGGAAATCGTTTATCGGTTTTAACAACGGGTCTTGTGCCTTAGAGTGGTATCTTTAAAAAGTTAGGTAAGCATTGCTTGGGATCCCTGTACCTAAAACCCGAGTGCGGCGCATCTCAAAATGCGTGAGAACTAACAAGAGAAAAGAAAGTTGATAGGGGCGAGAAAATCTCACCTAAGCACTGTCCAAATCGATAGACTTCCACAAGTGAAATACACGTGTGTAAATTTAAAGGAGGGCTAAAAGTAGCATCTTTAAAAAGTTAAGTAAGCATTGGTTGGAAACCCTGCACCTGAGACGTGAGTTTGGCGCATCTCTAAACGCGCGAGAACTAACGAGAGAAAATAAAGTTGATATGGGTGAGAATCTCTCACCCAAGCACCGTCCAAATCGATAGACTTCCACAAGTGACATACACGTGTGTAGATTTGGTGGAGGGCTAAAATTAGTATCTTTAAAAAGTTAGGTAAGCATTGGTTGGGATTCCCGCGCCTAAAACGCCAGTGTGGCGCATCTCTAAACGCGCGAGAACTTACGAGAGAAAAGAAAGTTGATTTGGGCGAGAATGTCCAACCCAAACACTGCGCAAATCGATAGTTTTCCACAAGTCACTGGAAAAGCTGGAAATTTACAGAGTATGTAAATAACATGTAATTAACATGTAAATAATCAAAAAGAGACTGTAAGGAATAATTTACATGATTTTTCCCCTTTTACATGTTTTAGAGGTTCCATGTAAAAAACATGTAAATGATGGAGAAAACACTGTAAATGTTTCAAAACAAAGGGCAAAGATCATGTAAATAACATGTAAACTGTTCCTGCAAATACTGTAAATAGCCTGTAAATTTCTTGTGATTCAACCTGGAAACCCGTAAATAACATGTAAATTTAATACAGGGAGGTTGCCACTGTAAACAACATGTAAATAAAAAAAGGCAGGCTGTAAATAACATTGAAAATGAAAACAGGAGCCTGTAAACAACGTGTAAATCAAAAAAGGGAGCCTGTAAATAACATGTAAATCGAAAAAGGAAACCTGTTAATAACGTGTAAATCGAAAAAGGGAGCCTGTAAATAACATGGAAATCAAAAAAGGGAGCCTATAAAGAACATGTGAATCGAAAAATGGAGCCTGTAAATAACATGTAAATCGAAAAAGGGAGCTTGCAAATAACATGGGAATCGAAAAAGAGAGCCTGTAAATAACATGTAAATCGGAAAAGGGAGCCTGTAAATAACATGTAAATCGAAAATGGGAGCCTCTAAATAACATATAAATCGAAAAAGAGAGCCTGTAAATAACATGGAAATCAAAAAAGGGAGCCTGTAAATAACATGTAAATCGAAAAAGAGAGCCTGTAAATAACCTGTAAATTGAAAAAGGGAGCCTGTAAATAACCTGGAAATTGAAAAAGGGAGCCTGTAGATAACATGTAAATCGAAAAAGGGAGCCTGGAAATAACATGGAAATTGACAAAGGGAGCCTGTAGATAACCTGTAAATTGATAAAGGGAGCCTGTAAATAACCTGGAAATCGAAAAAGGGAGGCAGAAATCCTGTACGATAAATAACTTGTAAATAATAACTTGAAGAAAAATGCATGGCATGTAGTTTTATTGAAATCAAATTTGTTGATCTCAATTATAATAGCAGAAAATATGGAAATTTATACAGAATCAGAAATTTATTGCAATCAGTACAAACTCCATAAAATTCAAATGGTTTTTATATGCTATGAATAAGGTTTACAATGTATATATTGCAACAAATAAAACATGTTTTCTTTTCTTTCTATCCACAACAAGACGAATTAAATGTAACTTTGTGCCTGGCCAAAATATTTCAAAATACCATGACTGAGCTCCTTTAACCGAGTTCAAGCACTCTTCAAGAAGACTACTAAAATTCAAGACCTTTTCAAGATTGTGCGAAACTATGTCATATTCAGCTCTGTTTAATTCATAAAAAATAAAATGATTAAGAACTATACTGTTGTCAGCTACAGCTAGTAAAAATTTTGCAATTTAGGTGTATTACTAAATTAAAATTGTTTGCAAATGGATAACTGTCTTAAATATATACTAAATTCACAAAGTCAAATGTAACATAATGATGATACGTTCGTCATAAAATGAATGAATAAACTTTTTTCTTACTAAGTAATTAATGTTGGATTAAATTAGCCCTAATAATTATTATGAAAAAATGTGGGAGGCACGATGGCCTCGTAGTTACATGTAGTGCGCTCAACTCCTGATTGAGCGGTCCGGGTTCAAGCCCTAGGCGGGTACATTCTGTTGTGTTTTTGGGAAACACACTTTATTCTCAGTACCTCTCCACCCAGGTGTATAAATGGGTACCAGCGAATTTAATGGTGGGGTAGCCCTACAATGGACTGGCATCTCATCCAGGAGGAGTAGAAATAGTCCTAGTCGCTTCCTGCTACAGAAAGCGGGATAAGCTCCAGCCTGTTGGGCCACGTGGCTCGTATGCAGACTTTACCTTTACCTTATTAGGAAAATTAATGCAATGTCAGTGTGAAGTATTGATCAACTTTTTTCACAGAGTGAATTGTTTTTTGAAATAACAGAAAATAGGACGCAAAACATTAACCACAAGATAGAGATTGACATATTAAATTTATCATACAAACATTGATGCCTAAGGAATACTACATTGCATAACATAAAGCAAGGCTTCTGACATCTTTCAGGCTATGTTTACAAAGTCACAGTTTCTTTCTTTTTCCAAAAATGTACGGAATCCAAACAGTACAAACATTTTAGATCCCTGACAAAACACTCACTGTAAAAAATATTCAGACTGACGACGATCCAAAATTTTACTTGTTCTTTTTGTAATAAAAAAAACTGTGCTGTAAAAAAAGAAAAAAAAACCAATTCACAGGGGCCTGTTGAAATTGAAAGGCCTATCTAGTACCATAGTTCCCATAACACATCATAAGTTAATAAATTATTGTTCTGGTACTACATGTATGTAAACACAGCCTTTGCTTTTTATGATGAAATCTTATAGCTGCTGTATTGAACAATAAGTATGAACCTAGCAATCTTAGATATTTAAATTTAATGCTAATTCACTAACACAGGTAGCTGATACGTCAAAGTATTAAAAATAATGTTTAAAGTGGTTGAATTTATGCCATAAAGCTGCCAGAGCATATCAAAGTGTTGAGGGTCACCATGTTAGACTGTACTGCATCAGGGGCCCATTTCTCGAAGGTCCCAAAAAGTTTTCACACCCAGAAAGCCATAGCAAAATCTGAAATCTTATGCTTACAGAGTTGTTTTATTCGCTTATTCTCGATATGAACAGAGGTTCCCTTCACACAAGAAGTTTCAGGCATATACAGCTCTTAGTTTTTAGACACAGATCAATTAAAGATGGCTTTGCGGGCCCGAGAAGTTTCCGTGGCCTTCAAGAAATGGGCCTTGAGCCCCTTATAGAGTCATAACTACTGTAGGCTTCTCAGTTGCTCCTTTTTTCCTGAGCAAGCATCAATGCCAAGGAGTATGCATGTATTGACCACTCTCAATTTTACTTCATCGTACAAGTAACATAAAACATTTCGTTAAATACGATAAGTTATTTTTGTGTATGAATCAGCAAATTCTGCGTATGATGTCAATCAGCGAATTTTACACTGGAGTTAGTAATTTGTTTCTTATCATTCCAATTTATACTATGACCTTTGAAATTGGACTGTAACCGGTCATGTTGACCGGCCAAAGTAATTTTAGCTCGGTCATGTCTTGTTTCTGACCGGTCAAGATATTTACGAGAAAATCAAGTACATGTAATGTTAGCCTCATTAAACCCACAAATATAATTTGTTTGTTCCAGTCATTGCTAGACCGTTTAAAAATTGGCTTAATATCTTTCTGAACGGATTAAACCCCAGTCGTTCGAATGGCATTCCTATCGATCTTGAACGCATGACAAACAGCAAGCGAATGGTCTTTAGCTGTTCGAACAGATATGCGTTGGTGTATGTTTTCGTAAGAGGTCATAATAAAAAAGAGATTAAAATTCTCAGATTTACAGTTGGGGATTTGATTGTTTATTCAAGAATGAACAACATGACTGTCTCAACATGACATGACTGGTCAACATGACCGGCAAGTGAAGTTTTTGGCCCGTCAAGTCACTATTCTGGCCAGACATTGCCCGTTGACCAGCCATTTTTTTTGAGTCCTGAATATTCATCAATCAAACAGATCTTACATCTACATCTGTAGCTGCTGTGTGACAAAAACGTTGCATCTCTGATTGGAAGGCACTGAATGTCAGAGGATATAGAAGAACTAAACTCAAAATCTGTGACAGTAAATATTCAATGTTCACTATCTTCTACACTGTAATATTCATGCACAATAAATCAAACTCCCATCAAACAATGTTTAAATAATAAGTAAAGTTATTTGCAGGCACAGTTTGATTGTTTCCTACATGCACTTATGCTCTATTGGTGGACAAAGATACAGATGATGTCATAAACATTTGTTTTTGTTTCTTTGTTATGTATTACAAAGCAGACAGATTCCATGCTGCCATGCATCTGTTCAGTAATAGATCACAAAAGACATCAAAATGTGGTAAGAACATCAGTGACACACTCGGCTGAAAAAATTCACAGATTCTGTGACACACTCTGGTAATGGCTTATGTGAATAGTTTTTGTTTTTTCCACATTTTGATACTATCTGATGCTATTTGATGCTAAAGATTAGTGAACTCTTAGGTTGAAAGCAAGAATTAGTTAGGAATCCGAGCATACTTCGTTCGCATTTGTCCTCTGATTTCCTTACTGGCCACCACAATGGCAACTAATATTTAAGTGGGGGCAAGTGAAAACTGAAATTGACTGGCCCACTGGCCAAGTGACTCACAATTTTTTTTTCCTGCCCTGCTACTACTGAACAGATGCATGGCACATGAAACCTACATGTATTTGGTAAGAGCCCAATTTCGTACAAATAAAATGTACAGCTGTAACAGGGCTCTAGAGTGTTGTCTGATCATCCCACGGTAAGGCAATCGATTGAAATTGATCCATAAATTGATATAAATCGATAAATTGAAATTAATGTAAGTGTTATCAGTGTTATCAATTAATTGAAAGAAATTCATACTCACATGCTAGAGAAGTTTCAAGTTATCGATTTGATTTCACCAGATTTATCAGTCGTTAGAGAATCAGTTGAAAGTTGGTCTCTCTTTGTTAGTTCACATACACTGTAGAAAAACTGTCCCTCAACACACTGTTTGATTGTAACGTTTTTTTATGTAGATTTCAAAGGCACTACCAAACACCCCGAAAACATAGTCCCTGATACATGTATGCCAGCAAAATATTCTGCTTACAAGATACAATGTTATGTTTTTATGCAATTGTATTCATGATTCCATATTTCACTTTATATCTTTTGTTCATTTCTTTCTTATTAAATGTTGTTCAAAAGATAAGCTGGTATCAGCAAGATCGATTATGCTTATTGAAAATTTGATCACAATCGATTACTCATGACGAATCCTTTCATTGATTTCTGATATCACTGACTAATTTCTATTGATTGTTATCAAATAATCGATTGACTATACTGTGTCGTCCAAGACAAGTAGATTTTCCTGCCTGGGCAAGTTACTCTTCCCTTTTTTCAAGTCCTATGGAGTTTTCATGACAGTTTGAGGTACATGTATACCTCTTTATAAAGTATCTTATTTTTTTTTTATGAAAGAAAATTCCACAACATTTAACATACTATCAGTACAAGTGGGTGCAATGTCCATGTACAGGTGTGTATAACAGCATATTGTAACTTGCATGTAGGTACAACTGTAGACACTTGAGTAACTTCAGAATACTTGCACTAGCGTAAGAGAAATTTCTCTGCTGAATATGGCACATTGCATTATAGCTTACTAGCATTCACATCAGAGGGCAACATAACCTTACAAGAGCATGCATCAGAAGGAATCATGAGGTGCATATAGGCCAATAACAAATGTCCCATACACTTATTGAGTTATCAAGAACAGATAATAACAGATAATAAAGCTCTTTATGCACGGCATGTAAACATCACCAAAGTCGATTCCACAAGCAATGTAACTTCTCCTTGATAATGACATATTCACAACCAAAGGCAAAACGAAATATATCTTGACGTTACTCTACTCTACTCGTTCAATTTATGCAAAAATTGCTTACCTGTTGTTGTTGTTACCTGTAATCGCTATCTTCAGCTTCTGGGTAACGAAAAACTTTGCCTTGAAACCGTGCACGGTGACGAAGCGAATGTAGAGTGGATTTTGGCCCGCTAAAACGGGTTTCGAGAAACTAAACACTGACCCCCGGTCAACTGACCCCCTACTGATCCCCTACTGACCCCCCCTACTGACCTCCATACTGAGCCCCATACTGACCCCTATACTGACCCCCTATAAAATCAACGGGGAAATGAAAATTAAAAAAAGCCCAGAACTATCAGTGGGACCGATTCAAGTTCGTCAATAAATTAAGCTTACCTGAAACTTCCAAGATGGCGGACGCGTTGCAGATTTCCAACTCCCTTCTCATTTGACTGAAGGATTTGTCACGGAAAATCGAGCACAGAATAAGTTGGAATATCATCAAGTATGGTATTTGTACCCATTAGAAAATTAAGCAATGAAAAACTAATAGCAAGGAAATTCTGGCAAATTTACACGTACGCGACTAACCTTGAGCGACACGCACATGCACACAATTACATCAACCGGAAGTTTATTTTGGACGCCTTGTAGCCCCAGGTCCCTCGCCTTCCGCATGCACAACGTTGCTCATGGCTTTAGTCATGGACGGTGAGTGGCATTACTGTTTTTCAACGATTTGCCTCTTATTCACCAAGGAGAAAGTAATCCACCGGGCTTGTCCAGATGGTGTATACTACAGTTACTACAGTTCTTAAACTGCGAAAACAAGGCGAGAGGACTTCCGGTTGAGGTTTACAAGCGTCTTCATGTCGCTCGCACGAACAGTCCATCACGAGCCTTTCGCGAGCCTGCTCATTTGTCGGCGTTTCTCTTTGCTTCATTTCCCAATGCTTACGAAAACAATATTTGATGATTTTCAAGCTTACTCTGTGCTCGATGTTCCGTCAATAAAACCTCCACTTAACAGTCAAAGGAGAACAAGGGGGTCGGAAATCTACAACGCGTCTGCCATCTTGGAAGTTTCAGGTAAGCTAAATTTACTGATGAACTTGAATCGGTCCCATTGATAGTTCTGGGCTTTTTTAATTTTCCTTTTCCCATTGATTTTATAGGGGGTCAGTAGCGGGTTCAGTAGGGGGGTCAGTGGGGGTCAGTAGGGGGTCAGTTGACCGGGGGACAGTGATTTGTCGAAACCCGAATGCAATAATTAGAAGACTTGATCAAACACGTCGGACGCCGCACGCAACCCAAAAGACTCAGATTCTTCCATCGAAGACAACTTGAATTGCTTATTATTCTTATTTCTATCTACTTACCTCAACAGGCAACAGTCAAAACAATGTTATTCTGTTCTATGCGCACAGAGTTCGTTTCCCAACCAGCGGCTAAAAATGGAGTCGAAACTTGACCCCAGTCTCTCTCTTGCTTCCCTATTCCTCCTCCGCCCCTCCCCCTCCCCTTCCAAGCCGCTGTAAATAAGGAGACTCAAAACACATCCTAGTCATTTACTGATTTAGCAGCGCAAGTCTAAGGCGTGTCCTTTTACTTTCTTTCCCCTTTGTTTTCCGCCTGGTGCTCCTCTTACTCAAAATTTCATGACCTATGACGTAGCCACCGTAAAAGGGTTTCCCATTTTACAGGATGTAAGCCTCAGTCGTTTTTAGCCCAAGAGCGAATTTTCGTTTGCTTGTCGGCCCAGAAAACTCAAAATACGCCAAGACTCAAATAACATTTTAGGTTCTTGTTTTTGAAAGTATTTTAACGCTTAATAAATGACAAAAATTAGTATTTTGCATTTCGCTCCCGATTCCCGCCCTCTTAAAACTACCGCTTCCCACCCTTTCTTCTCCCGCCTCTTGCCCCCTTTTCTCTCGGGCTTTGGTACGTATCACAATTGAACTATACAGATCTTTTCCGATATAAGCTTAAATCTCAGTTTTTGTTTGAATATATCATATTTTTATATTAAATCTTTCCGTTTTTTTTTTTTCTTTAGTGTACAGTCGATTGCTCGGAAATTTAGTCTCCGTCCTCTGATCGCATGATCGACCACCCTCAAGGTTCACTGATTTGGCTCCCGGGCTTAGCTGCTTAAGTTTTACCTGACATGCCACTGCCTCTTCAGAAACACTTCCTCAAACTTGCCCCTACACTCTATGCTATAGCCGGGTGTTCTAAAATCACTCCTCTTCAGTTTACCTTCGTAAAGGACTGGTACGAAAATATTTTGAATTGAAGAATTGATCAAGCATATCGGACGCCGCATGCAAGCCGATAGACACCATTTTGCAGATTCTTCTTATTCTTATCCTTATAAACCATATCTTACCTCAGAGAGTTATTGACAAGATGCTTTTCCCCTGCTAAGCGAACAGCTCGCAAATCAAAATAATTAGGCTGCCTTCCACTAGGAAGCACTCAAACCACAGAGTTCTCATGCTCTGACTGGCTGCTAAAAGAGAGTTGAAAAGGCAACCTCGGGGCAACCTCTAGGCTAAATCTGCACTCGATCGCGTTTTCTTGCGTCAGGTCTTCGTTCCTTTGATTCGGAGAGGAGTGCGGACTCGCCTTGTTTTCGAAAGGGTTTTACTTAGCCGTGACAAACAGTCTCGTGTGATCATTAGGGCTATAAATTTATTACTGTTTTTTAGTCCAAGAAAAGGGAGCCTATGTAAATTGGTATTCAGAGAGCACTGAGTTGAAGTCCCGTAGAAACTAATAGAGAACTAGAGTAAAGGAGAGTCAGAAGCTTTCTGACAAATTCCCTGTATAATGTTTTCCTCTTTGGGTTATATAAAGTGAATATTTTCTAAACAAATTATTAATTCTATGGACAAGGGAAAAGGACTAGAGTGTAGACAGTGTAGCTTGTTCATGTACACTTATTTAATTTGATCAATAGGCAGTAAAACATTGCTAGGTCGCGATTTTAGAGAGAGGCATACAATGAATGTTTTTAGTGAAATTTTTACAACTCGACAAAGTGCTTTAGGGGAGGGGGCGGGGGTGTAAAAGGATTGCGGTAAACTGACACAGACTAATTACATCCTAATTCAGTAAGACGGAAGGGATGATGGTGAGAGAGAGACTTGCATTCATCCAACACCGAACCCTGGTGAAGTGGTAGTACACTGTTAGACGCTTCAAAAATTTATGTGGATATTTCTATCCCTGATACGAATGTACAAAAGTTATCATGATATTATAGTCAGCTTAGCTTTTTTATTCAGACTTGCATCAACTGAGGACATTTCTGTGCCAGGTTTTCTCTATTTCTTTAACGAAAGAATGATAAGCCATCGCTTTAACGAAATATAATACGGCTCTCTTACAAAAAAAGTAACAATGGTTAAATGTGATAAGATTTTGACGAATTGAGGGCAAAACATAACATTCCTATTGAGAGTAAAGAAGTCATGTACCAGAACAATTCTTCTTAATTTTCCTAGACTACGAGCAGTCTCTCTTTTGCTACGAAATGCGTGGGGAAGAACGCAAAAACAGGCTAGCACACTCACGACCGTTCACCTATGTGTCTTACGTTGCGTTCTTCTTTGGGTTTTTCTCCACGGGATTTCGAGCAAAAGAGACACTGCTGGCTGTCTTCAATTCTTCAAAAGGGTCGTGCCTTTCTCTTTAAATTTCGAATTCAACGAATTCTTCGGGGCGCTGCACTTGAAATCCGGAGGTCGCGGGTTCAAGCCCCGCTCTGACTACTTAGCTGGAGTTGTTTCTCGTTAGACCCTAGTTCATCTCCCCGGTCATGCTTGTAAATAGCCAACTGGTCTGTCTCCCGCCAGTTGGTATTTTAAGAATACTATTTTTAGTTGATATATTTGTTTCTTTCAGTTTACGCGGTATCCCTGGGAACTAGCTAGGTGTAGCTAAGCGCATTGAGCACTATAAACAACACACGGAACTTTTGTTTAGGAACGATGATGTCCTTCGCTTGCTCAGGTACAAAATAACAGAGGTTGTTGCGCATCAATTATTTATTGAGCGACTGGAGGCATGGAATAACACGCGAAACATGAGATAAGAGACGAAATAACAGATCGCAGCTTTTAACAAAACTTCAACATTCAGCTGACAGTTACAATGTTCTCAGCAACGGCAATTTCGTAAAATTCCTGCCCAGCAAACCGTGCATAGGGAGCCATGGTGAAAAAGTCAAGCAAGTGCTGTCTGCTATCCAGGTCCTGTTTTTTGATGTTAGAAAAAAATTCTTACACGAACTATTGCCCACCGAAAAAAGTATTGCGCAACCTTAAACATGAGAAATAAAAATCATGCCTACACCCGTTATAAAAAAAAAATAATAATGGTCCACCCCTGAGTACCAATACTTGAATTACCAGAAAGCAAGAGTTTAACTCTTTAAATTCTCGATAACTAATTCCAAGAAAGTATGGAGCGTAAGCGAGTTTATCTCCCGTGTATGCGTTACCCCCAAGATACTTACGTTCGGCTTAGCTCAATCCCGGTTTTGCAAATCCCGACAGGTTCTAAAAAAAGCCAACCCTATGAAGCGATTATCTCTCGCGTGGACAACCCAAGCGGTTCATTCTCGAGGAAATTATATACACGCAAAGCGCGGATACCACGTAACTTGAGAGGGATTACCTTAGAAATAAGGCCTATAGGGGGGATTCACTTTCTCATCCTTCATCTTCCATTGCTGACTCAAGTATCCTTTTCTTTTATATGTTTTCCATAGAACAAGACATAACGGTAATAATAGAGCATTGTACAGTTGTCTGTACAATGACCTGGCCTTTGACAGCAGCGAGGCTGTAGGTGACCTTGTTTTGATAAAGACCTCACTGTTTTTGTCGTGCAAATCAAGTTGTTCTTATGTTAACTACAATAGTTTGCATGGTCTGTATCAAAGCAAGGCCACATCCAGCGTCGCTTGCAATCATAGGCCGGATAACTAAGCACATAATTGTAAAATGGCCTATTACAAACACGAGAGAGCCATGCAGTGCGCCTACAAACGTTAGCTACATAGCAGGAGCAGGTGTAATGTAGGGGGCGAGTTGAAAAGAGGAGCGCGGAAGAGACGCGGCTCCTGGGTTTTGTTCCAGGGGCAAGCTTCGGGAGCAAAGCTCCTCCGTGTGTACCAACCATTTCATGGGCGTAATTCATTCTCGGGAGCAGAATTTCCACCCTGCAAAATGCTCCACAACATTAAACCGGTCAAATATTTGGGAGCAAGAATATTTTTAATGAAAGTTTTACAACTCGACAAAGTGCTCTAGGGGGGGGGGGGGGGCGGGGGGGGGCGGAGGGGGGAGGGGCGGTTAAAGGATTGCGGTATACTGACACAGACCAACATCCTAATTTTGTAAGACGGAGGGGGTGATGGTGAGAGAGAGATTTGCAGTCATCTAACACCCATCCCTGGTGAGGTAGTAGTACACTGTTAGGCGCGTCACAAAGTTCATAAAGTAATGTTCAAATGCGCCTCACAATATAAAGTAAGTAAAAAGGGTACACAGGACGTCTATGCGTCTCTCTAGCAAAAAATAATGTATTAATGAGTATAATTCTGGCACAAACTCACAGCCAAAACACAACACAGCTTGAGGGTGGAAAAGACAAAGATTCGAACTTCTAAGTTTGCGTGTTGTGTAATTCATAGTGAAACGCAGCGGCATTTTGGGTCATTTTGGCAACGTACAAAAATAACTTTAAATTGAAGGAAACCTGAAAATGATAGTTTAGTAAGATAGAAAAAATTAATATCAAAGAGATAATTTTGAGCCATAAAGGAACAAGGATTAAACAACTTTTCAAGATGTGCAAACCGTGACGTAGCTCGTTTAAGAACACGATGACATTGCAATCTTGACTGGAAGATTGCGTAACGAGCCCTGAGGGCGTCTGCGTAGGAGACTACTCCACATATCCCCCTCCCATTGTGCGACACTTCTGATGTCACATGACGTACGATAACTTTCTTTATCCAGCAGTTATCAGTCATTTTAGATCTGCCATCCGGCTTGAGTTCGGCTTAATTTTTGACCAAACCAAATATATCTAAGTTGATTGTTAAACAATCGAAAACAATGCACAAATGTTAACATTTTAAAGGTAGTCAGGAAAGAGTTTTCTTTGTTTGAAAAAAAAAAAAAAAAAAGAAGTCCTTAAAAGCCCCTAGACTTCTGTCAGGTACAGATGTGTCGTTTATCAGGTACAAACATGGCGTGACCAAAAACTTAAAATATTTTTTCGAAAGGATTTTCGTTTTAGTTATCGATGTTACAAATACTTTTACAAGTATTCGCAGCGGATGGATGAACCTCGTCCTATAGTATATAGCTTTTGCATTCTGTTTACAAGGGCAAGTTTAAATTTCTTACAAGCAGTGTTAAATGATATTTGCATAAATGTGAGTGGAAACTAGTTTATAGCTTCAACCTTGTAAACAGAAACTAAATACAGTTCCAAACAACGTTGCTCACACAGTATTATTTTCCAAGGAATTATTCCATAGTGGTACCATAAATTATAAGCTTTCTATGCGATATATAATCAAGCAGCTTCCGTGATACGAAGTAATTTCTTTACTGTTGTTTTCACGTTATGTCGAAGCTCGCGATATCGCCAGCAGTAAATAAGCGGGTTTAACGAGGAATTGAGAAGAATCAAGAAGACTGACACGTGATTAGCCAGCAAAAAGGACAATCTAGATCCGTCGGTTAGCAGCAAAATCGTACAGCATGAATTTTGAACATAACAAGTAATGAAAACGATATAAACAAACATTGCATTAACGGCAGACTTTTTTTCTCGGAGTACCATCATTGCTTGATCATTGTACAGCTGACACTGGGTTAGTATTTGATTCTGATGATATCTGACAACTCTGTAAATGTGAATATATACCGTCGTTGTCACGAGAAGTCCATCAAATTCGATAATCGCAATCACCATGAGATTATTTTCCGGCATTGAAATAAATACAGAGGCAGCGATGGCACTTGTTAGCCATAAAAACATCAGGGCTATGATAACACGCTTTGACGTGACGAGTTCTTGATACCGCAAATGAAGAGAGAGGGCGAGAAATCTATCAATGGCAATTGCAGTCACGGTCAAGAAGGACGCGAAAGCTAGAAATAGCACGAAGAAACGACAGATGATCAAAATCTCTGGACAGAAGGCGTCAATGTTATGTTTTTCACTCGCTTCCATATGCAACATCACCGCTAGGTTGACTCCAAGCATCAGCTGGGGAATCAATGCCACCGCTAGATCAGAAACAGCTAGACTCAGGAACAAGTTCTTTAAAGTTGTGGATATGGATGAGGCCTTCCGCAACGCAAGAATAACAAGGAGGTTTCCAAGGGTTGCCACGATGGAAAATATCAAGTTTAATACGGAAAGAACCAGCATAGATGTTCTGTGAAAATAAACGACTGATTTATATCCCTCCAACGTTTGAGTACAAAGCTTGGAAACCATGACTCAGACAATCGTGAATTCAAGTCTTGGCGACAAATGCGCGTTTTAGGCCAATTGCCAAAATCTTCCAGTGGTGGGGAGATTGAACAGGATTTACTAATGTATTCTTTTTTCGTCAGATTCATTAAGCAGCTGTTTGCGACTGTTTCTATAGTGAAAAGCTATTGCCATACATCAGCTGTTCGATTAATAGGGACCCACTTAATCTTGTATGTAAATTAAATTTTCGTCCTGATTATCGGCAAAATTATTCAGTTTATTTCCCTGTTGATATCAAATGGTCTGAAATGGCTCAACAAGCAAATTAGGGTAGATGGTTTATCTAACAATTATTCTTCGAACGCGCGTTAGATATGTTAGATCTGAGTTGACAGGTAGATACGTCTTAAAGGAGCTACGTCACAGTTTTCGCAACTTGAAAAATTAAAGCCTTTCCGGTCACGCGATAACCGAAAATGTCGGAAAAAACCCGTTGAGAAATGATCAAAACACAACAGAATCGCAAAGAATTGTGAAATCAAGATGGCGAAAGGCTAATACAACCGTTGGAAGCCTGGTTACTAAAAAGAGCAGCTCCGCTGAGCCAGAATTTATTGATGCGTCTGCCCTACAATATATCGTACGCTGGGCGGGAAAAGGCCGTTTCACAGTTCTAATTTCCCGTATTGGGTCCTCGTTATCTGACAATGCAGTGGGTACCCTTGGCATTGTAATCCCTCTTCGACACTGTTTGATCGTTGGCCAAGTCAGTGAGGCTGCACAACACAAAACATGCTAAATCTCAAACTTGTCTTGGTTGTTTTCTTTTAGATATTCAAACAAATGCATGCTTCGGATATAGTTTCGTTTAATCTTGTTAGGCTATTTGATTTGCCCCTTAAGAGTCAATGTCAGTAATTTTCAACTGGGGCCGTGCAATAGCGAAAAAACAAAAAATCTGAAAAAAATTCTCAAGAAAGCCCTTGGTGAACTACTTCTAAAAATATATATTTTACCTCGATCCGATAAATATTTTGGACGTACGGAGATAAACTTGGTTTCGCAGCTCTCAGACCAGATTTTAGGCGTCTGATACCGAGCACCGCTGAGACCTCCTTTGATAATCAAAACACCTTTTCCACGAAACATCAAGTAACTAATCAAATAAAGCAGACGATAATACACATTTTGAGTGGTTATTTTCTCAGTTTAAATTAAAACTGAATTTTTGACAAATTTTCCAGTATTTACAATAATTCGAGCGATTTTTTGCTCCGCAAAATTCACAAAATTAACGGCCTAAAATCATTGACTGGTACCTCGCCTTGTGTATCGAGACTTATTCCACGTGAAAGAGCACTATTTCTTCTTGCAAAATCCATTTTCAAAACCATGGGCTACTTAAAATAAAATTTTTGAGGTCGAAAAATACACGCAGTACTTTCGTGAAATTTGAGCTCTTTGATAATGGCGTACCACTGTCGAAAGGTCACACAAACATAACGATAATATAGTTTCGAAACTCAGCGCTTCAATAATATTTGCTGTCACTCACAAACTAATGTTTACAAGACTATTTTACGTGATTCGCCATCTCTTTTGAGGAAAAATTAAAGAATTTGGCCGTTTATTTTGATCTCGAGTTCATAAGTGTACACGGGTCACGTAATGTTTGTCAAGGGTTGAAGGTGAGGCACTCGTTATCAAATCAAATTAAAACATTTTCTAGACAGAAATTGCTCACTAACACAGACATTAATAACTTGAAATGGATGGCTCTTCATACCTTTCGACGGGCTTTCTGAACATTGAAGAAATCCTGGACTTACAAGTCGTAAACCACACCGACGAATTCAAAGCAACGGATTACAGTTGATTGCGTTACAATTCACAAGGAGACCGCTGGTCAAAGAACTATAAGGTCGATCAAGCCAAGGAAATTAAAGAAATATTTTGAATAAGCATAAATTTTGACACGAGCCGCTATCACTCTAGAAGGTGCATGAAGACGACGTTACTTTTGTAGTTAAAATTAATTTTTCGAGAAAAAAAAACTGTAGGTTTGGCGCGGGTGGCCGGAGAGAAACGAAACATTTCCTTATGAGGTGACAAAGATAATCTTTCACTGTGCAAACTTGGGGATAGAACATCATCTCATTTACTTAGATATTTACTGGATTAAATGCACTCTCATTTTGAACCCCTTTTACTTTACCTTATTGGGATTATGATATCGAGAAATACCCGCGTCACTGTGAATTCAGAGTGCTACAGAGTCGTCTGTTACGCTGTGTTTGTTGTTGTTGTTTTTCGGAATTCGTATTGGACTTTCAACTAGAGAAATATTGGGGTATCGTGTTTTATGGGGATATCGAGTTTTAAGTGTATGTGTTGAATGGCATTGTGTGACTACGCTGCTCAAGTTGGCGGACAATGCGGAGCTAGCACAGAAAACCCAGGCAGCTCTCAATGTATCGCAATCGCAAAATGTGACAAGGACATAAGAATTCACCGGAGGTCTTTTGGTGCTGGTTTTGCGGATTCAAACGTAAAGACTGAGGCAGGACTTCTTCTCGCCAGGGCAGGTATGCATTAACGCAGCTCTTTGGAAATGTCAACTTGGCAGGCTTTCTGCTCAAGTGTATATATAAGGGGATTGGGGGGAGGGGGGCAGAGTTAATGAGGTAAAGATACACCCAAGAGAAGTAATCATAACCCTAATTTGAAACATTGCAGTGAAATAGCATGTTTTTTTTAGAGCAAGCTTATTTTGGTGTAAAAATACCGTAATAGTTTAACCACCTGAAAATTCCACGCCCAAGCGTCCTGGTGGACCCTGGACAAGCCTAGTGATTCTTATGCTTGGACCGAATATAAATGAAAATACTCTTTGATTGGGCAATATGCATTATGAGCGTTTGTTTTTTCATATGTCTTACTGACCTCCATGGCGCGTTTATAGTGCCAACGGATTCCACATTGCAAATAGAGCGTTAATTTGCACAAGATTTTGGTCGTACCCATGTCAGCAACGTGTTGTTTCCACGTCAACATCTTGAAAAGCGCTCTACAAATACCTACCTTGGAAATTACCAAAAAGTGCATTGCTATCGTCTCAATTACAAGGTAACAATTACAACTGAACAAAAAAGATCTAATCGTAGAAACTCTTATTCTTCGGCCATTTCAGCTTGAGTAAAAAAAAAAAAAAAATTGCGGTCACAAATATTACAAAACAACGCATGTAGTAAAAAACCTTGATTTGAGAACTTAACGTTTCGTATTCTTCTACATACATCATCAGGAAGTATAAAACGGTCAGCTGCATTACAATAAAATTAAATTTAAACGAGAAGACTAGTACCTAATATTGAAAACCAGTACCTAATAAGGAAAGAAATGACAATGGATATAACTGAAAATAAACAGACTTGAAATCTGCTGAACTGCATGCATGCACGGATGAGGAGGATGGCGAAGGGGCGGATGCAACCTCGCTGATGTCATGTCCTGTTGAGGGATGCAAACGCACCTATTAGAAGTACCAAAACCTGGAGCGCCATTTGCTCATCGGGAAGTGCAAGCTCGTTTCAGAGAAGTATACTCTTTTAGATACCGTTAAATTGGCATACGCTGAGAGAGTTCACGAGGGCTCCACTATTCAGCTAACATTGGCTGCCCCGACCACCACTGAAGTCTCTTCAGAATGTCCCTTGGTGCAAGGCTGGACTCTAAAAGGCACGAAAAAGGCCACCCGTTTTAACGAGAATCAGCGTCAGTACCTCGATAACAAGTTCCAGATTGGACAGGAGAGTGGCCATAAAGCCGAAGCTGAGAAGGTGTCACGGGACATGCGCTATGCTAGGAGGGACAACGGTGAGCGGCGCCTCGACGTGGAAGAGTTCTTGACTGCACAGCAGATTCAGAGCTACTTTTCACGTACTGCTGCAAAATTGAAGCATGCAGTTACTGCTCAGTCAGGGCATGACTCCATCGACGATAACGATAGCCAGGCGGCCCGAGAACAGGAAGCTTTTTCTTCCGCCCGCTTAGCTGTCCTTCACCAATGCGAGCTGTTGCATCCCATTGTCTTTGACACACTGATCATATGTTCTTTGTACAGCAGCATCAAGCTGACCAAGCTCAGTGTTGCACAACTGAGGCTTATCTGTAGCTACTTCAACATGGACATAGAGGAACAACAATCAAGGCGAAAAGCGCCTTACATTACTTTTATCTCGGAACTTGTAGGGTCCTGTTTTTAAGAGTGCTTGCGATGTTATCGGAATGTAAAATATCCTCTGATAATATTACTTGTCCAATTTGTTATATTTTGTTTTCATGCAAACCTATACTGATGTTGTAAATATCGTTATTATTCCATCTCTTGTACCGTTCATTCCGTTCCTGAGTGCGTTATGTTGAAGTTAAAATAATCGTATATTTAGGGCCGGGTAGAAAGCAAAAAACAATAGCAAAAAAAAATCCGCGCCCACAATCTAAGTATCTGTCAGCGGTCTCATGTAACAGAGACTGTAACGCATATTTTTGCCGTTGACAGTGAATTGAATTCTGTAACCGTCGAGAATGCTGATCCGGCAGCAGATTTTTCAAGCCTAATGCAAGGTATGGAAGATGCTGCTCAAATTTTAAGTGTTAGAAAGCAACGTCTGAATGACAGATGTTCCGATTTGATTTAATTAAGCGTGCTTTGACCTTGATAAACATATCGTGACCCGTTTACACGTTACGACTCGTGCTCTAAAAAACCGGCAAACTCTCAAATTTTTCCTTAAAGTTATAGCAATCAAGCAGAACAGTCTTGGAAACATTAGTTTGTGAGTGACAGCAAATATTATTAAAGCGCTAAGTTTCGAAAATATATTATCGTTATGTTTGTGTGACCTTTCGACATTGGTACGCCATTCTCGAAGAGCTCAAATTTCACGAAAGTACTGCGTGTATTTTTCGACCTCAAAAATTTTATTTTAAGTAGCCCATGGTTTTGAAAATGGATTTTGCAAGAAGAAATAGTGCTCTTTCACGTGGAATAAGTCTCGATACACAAGGCGAGGTACCAGTCAATGATTTTAGGCCGTTAATTTTGTGAATTTTGCGGAGCAAAAAATCGCTCGAATTATTGTAAATACTGGAAAATTTGTCAAAAATTCAGTTTTAATTTAAACTGAGAAAATAGCCACTCAAAATGTGTATTATCGTCTGCTTTATTTGATTAGTTGCTAACTGTTTCGTGACAAATGTGTTTTGATTATCAAAGGAGGTCTCAGCGGTGTTCGGTATCAGACGCCTAAAATCTGGTCTGAGAGCTGCGAAACCAAGTTTATCTCCGCACGTCCAAAATATTTATCGGATCGAGGTAAAATATGTATTTTTTGAAGTAGTTCACCGAGGGCTTTCTTGAGAATTTTTTTCAGATTTTTCGTTTTTCGCTATTGCACGGCCCCAGTTGAAAATTACTGACATTGACTCTTAAGTCGTAAAATCATACTAATAATACCTCGTCCGTAAATGCTAGCTTCTGATTGGTAGACTCGGATCAACTGACGCCTGCCGTATTATTTTGAAAACGAAATTGGTCTTTTTTCTTGAAACAATTAGGGATTAATTGTACCTGTGAACGAATCGGACTTTTCCGTGTAACATTCACTCGTGGCTGCGCCACTCATGGAAATTACTCGGAAAAGCCCGATCTGTTCACGCGTACAATTAATCCCTAATTGTTTCTCAAACAGGCCGATTTCCTATACAAACTCACGCAAACTGAACCGAAAAAAAAATCCGTTGAGTAGTTAAAGGAGCTCAGTCACGGTTTGCGCATATTGAAAAGTTTAGCCTCAATTTTTCAAATTCGTCGTTTTGTAATCCGTGTTAATCTTCTCCATCCTTAGCCATCCTTGTTCCTTTATGGTTTATGATTATCTCTTTGTCGTTTTTTTATCTTATTAAACTGTTATTTTCAGGTTTCCCACCATTTAAAGGTAATTTTGTATGTGGCCAAAATAACTCAAAATACCGTGACTGAGCTCCTTTAAGAACGTCAATAGAAAGACTTAACGACCAAGTTGTATCGGCGTCCTGCAGTTAATCAAAGATGGCGAACCTTTTAAAATGTGTCATTTAGGTGTGATATGACGTCACCGTTGACACGCGATTAACACTAAAGTAAGTAAGTTTTGATGTTTTACGTGCAATGTAAGTCTGGTTACTATTGAATTAATACCTCTTAAGATACATATAGAAGGAGCACATAGAGCCCTCTCCGAGACTAGCCATGATCCTTAGAACTAGTATCGCAGACTGATATGCCTCTTTCAAATTGCCTCATGGGCTCATACAAAAGATAAAAACATACAAGAGTGAAATATACTAGGATACAGGCCTCTTTATATAATAAGAGTGATTGAAACAAAGAATTATCGCAGCAGGCGCATTAACGTAGCGCTATATTACATAATACAATAATACAAGCAGAAGCTAAGGCCAAGCTCCAAGTTGACAGACGGCTTTGGTATTCGTCTTCGTCTTTCGTATTCGTATTCACTGTGGCAGCGACTCCAACTCACGGATCAGCCTTCACAGCCACAACAGACGCTGTCCCCGAACGTGACACCCAAAGACACCACTCCATGGTCCTTCGGATTCACTAATGCACTATATGTGGAAGCTGAATAAATGCTATGTCAAATTATGGCCTTCAATAATTGACAACATTTTGTCAATTCATTGGTTAACAGCCACATTTGTCAGTGATACGCTAAATCAACCAGAATCGGTGATACAAGGTATTTTCTTTACAGTTCTTTTCACGTTTTGTCGAATTTCGCGATATCGCCAGCAGTAAAGAAGAGGATTTAACGACGAATTGAGCAGAATGAAAAAGACTGACACGTGATTAGCCACCATAAAGGACAATTTAGATTTGTCAGTTATCAGCAAGATTGTAGTACACGAGTTTGGAACATAACAAGCAATGAAAAGAACATAAACAAACATTGAGTTCATCGCTGATTTCTTGGCTCTGAACACCTCCATTGCTTGATCATTGTACAGCTGACATTGGGTTAGTATTTGATTCTGATGATGTCTGACAACTCTGTAGATGTGAACATATACCACGGTTGTCACGAAAAGTCCATAAAATTCGATGACCGCAACCACCGTGAGATTATGCGGTTCAGGAATTGAAAGGAATATAGAGGCAGCGATGGCACTTGTTAGCCACAAACACGTTAGGGTAATGTTAACACGCTTTGAAGTGACGAGTTCTTGATACCGCAAATGGAGAGAGATGGCGAGGAATCTATCAACAGCAATTGCAGTCACGGTTAAGTACGATGCTGTAACTAGAAATAATATAAAGAAAAGATAAATAGTCAAAAATGTAGGACAGAAGATGTCAAAGTTGCAGTTTCCACTCGCTACCATCCGTAAAATCACCGCGATGTTCGCACCAAGGACCAACTGCGGAATCAGTGCTACGGCAAGATCAGAAACAGCTAGGCTTAGAAACAAGCTCTTCAAAGTAGCGGATATGGATGACGCTTTCCACAGTGCTCGAATAACAAGGAGATTTCCTAGAGTTGCCCCGACAGAGAATGTTAAATTTAAAACACTAGAGACTAACATTCATGTTCCGTTAAAATGTGCAAGTGTTATATATTCCTTCAATTTAAGATTGCAGAGCTGAACAACCATGATTCGGATGATTCCAAATTGTCGTCGTAAGTGAGTTCAGTTCAGGCTATTAGCTAAGATCTTCAATTGGCGGGGAAAGTAAATTTTACCAGTAATCTATTCCATTTTCGTCATACCCATTAACCACCTACCAATGACCGAGTCATTAATAAGTTGTTGCATAGATAAGCTGTTTATCATATATTGATCACGTTGGTTTGACTATTTTTTTCAAATTTATTATTTAACACTTCTTTCCCTGGGAGATCATATTTTTTTTGAAAATAGTGGTAGACAATTTATCAGTTGTTGTCTTCACTTTTTTCGTCTCCTTCATTATCTGCTCCTGCTCAAGTGAATTAAGTTTTCCATTGCAGTTTCCTCCCCTGACATGCTCGATCTTCTCCTTGCGTTGTCTTGTTTTACACCCGTCCAATATTTAAGTGGCTAACAACCATAATTATCCCAAAATCTTCATCTCCGGAAATCTGACTGATTCATAGTCTCTACAATGTTAGTAAGAGAAAATTTAAGAAATTTTTATCTATGAATATTCGAAAGGTTAGTTTCTTGAAAATAATCCCATTCAAGCTTATAGAGCGGAGCTGGATAGTTAGTCGTCAGTAAAAAAATATTAAAAGTAATCATTTTTTGTAGACTTCCTATTACATAGCATTTGATGTCGCCGTTTTGACTCCAATTAGTAAACCTTTCAACCAATGCTGAAACAAAATTTTACCGTTTGTCTTTTCTTTTTCACAGAAACCCAATTTGCGGTATCACTGAGACACGTCATTTCCAAATTATACTGATTTCGATGCATGTTTGAACAGCCTGTTTTGGAGTATTTAAATTGACGGCTTGAAGATGTGAATGTGTTAATACTGAATGTGTTCTTACGCCAACTAAACGTTTCACCATTAGATCATCGAAGAAAAAAGATGTGTTCAGTTTGAAAAGATTTTCGAATTTAAAATCGACGCATTTCTTGATCGTTATTTCACGTATTACGCCGCACAATGGAACCGAAACCTCGTAAGTTTTCATTTTTTTTTTTCAACAGAGATAGAGAAATTTTTTTTCATTCGTGACACATTAACTCGGCATTAGTGGTGTCATTTTCACCTATCTCTTATTTTGTCTTTGGTAGGAAAATATATATGCAAATATCAGTGTCAAGATGGAACTTAAGTGAGAATATTCCTCCCACTTACGTGTGCGGAGTTTGGCAACCATGGTGAGCTTCATAACTCTACTTATGAGACCATTCTTAATTAGAGTGTTCACAGAGCATAGCCTGCGGCAAAGTGAACCAAAAGCACTATTAGAAGTTTGCACGCAGCGCCCAGCAAAACATTAACTTTACGGGCTTAAAACTAAAAAAAGACGAGTCATATATATTTTTCGTTTACTTAGTAGTGGCTTAAAATACAACTTTTTGAAGGAGAGGTTTCAGAGCCACCTCAAATTTTTGCAACTCTAAGGAAGCGCGAAATCTGCTCTAGCAATTAGCTTTTAAACATTGCAATCAGTTGAATCTTAACATGCTGATTTCAATTTGGTATTGAAAATGGGGGTCACCGGAGTCGTTTTTGAGTTATAAACCCTTAACTCTTACATCGTTGCTATGGTAACCTGACTGCAACTTGCACACCAATGATTGGGCATTTTGTCGAATGCCATTCTTGTGGGTATCAACTGAAAAAGAGTGGCAGTGTTATGTTATCAAAGTGGAAGTGCTGCATGAAACATTCTACGTTCAAGGCGACGCCAGTTAAAAACTAGGTGAATACAGATTCCTAAGATAATTATGATAAGGTGGTCAAGATGCACTGAGTACCTCAACTGGCTAAGACTAGGTGATCACTGTGTGGAAGCACCATATCCAAGGCTGACAGCCGATCACTAAACTTGCCCAAAACAACTGCAAAATAAACATTTTTATATATTTTGTTTTGCCTAATTCAATTTTCCGCCTGAACTTTTCAAGTTTCGACCGAATTGCCCGTACATACTAATTCATAACATTGCCTCTTTAACAAAAAAAGCCCTGTTTTTGTCGAAATAGAATACAGGAAAACCATGTTTGCAGATTTTATACCCTTTACTTTGGAGAAATGCATATGTACTTCATTTACGGTATATTACAAGTCTAATGACGTTCTAGCGGTGATACAGAGCTAATCTATATATATATTTTAAACTACGATGACAATAGTACGTAGCAGGAACAACAAGAAGAATAAGAGCAGCCATACCACTGGAGCTGACCTAACTAAGATTAACAAGCCGGGCCAGCAGAGGGCTTGAAGACGAATCGGAATTTTTTCAATAATTTTGTCGCATTTCACTTTTGAAGATCAAAAGACTTTTTCATATAACTGTTAGTTTGTAAGTAGGTGAGTTGTAAGCTGGCCAAAGCTTGCGGAAATATAGGCCACATGGATATCTCTATCGAACCTGGCTCTGACCGGGTATTATTATACGGAATTTTATATTTGTCTATATTTTGTATGGCCGCCTGTTCTGTTTTCATTCATTTATTTATTTATAATGGTAATTAAACTGAGTTGAGTGCAATTTGGTCTGAAATCATACGCGTGATTTTAAAATCGAACGAGCGCGCAGCGCGAGTTCGATTTGAAATCAAGTTAACAAATGGTAAACGCCATAGCGTGCACTATTGAGTTTTGGATGCACGCGGGAGGTTGTTAAGCACGAAAGAAGCCTAAGAGTCGCACGAGGCGATAGCCGAGTGCGACTCTAGCTTCTTGAGTGCTTAGCAAACCTCCCAAGTGCATCCATAACTCAATAGTGCACGCTATGGCGTTTACCATAAACAAGCGCGCGAAAATTCATTTATTACAACCGACTGCACACCAGTAACTGGATAAAGTTTCATCTTCAGACAACTGTGAAGACAGTTTCGCATTTCTGGCAGAAGGACGTCGGTCATTACTTTGGAAACAATGTCTGTCAAAAGATTTGCTTTGTAAACATTAGCACACACGTCAGCAGCGTACACCCATGGGCAAATAGTAGGCGCTAAATTAACCAATCAGAGCGCGCGCTTTGCTTTAGTTATGTTATAATATGATTTCAGACCAAAATTGCACGACACGAAGTTTAATTGCCACTTTATTAGATTCATTTTGAAATGGCACAATTTTATCGCCTTAAATTTTAGATTTTTGGTGTATTGTTGGTCATAGTTCTAGTAGCCGGTTTCTCAAAAAAAAAAAAAAAAAAAGAAGCGGAACCGGAAACGCCTTTACGTCCATTTAGTATGCAAAACGATGTCACGTGACGAAAACTCATCCGAGCATGACAAAGAAACAAGCAGTTTTGAAGTCCGAACGAAAATAGTCAAAATAGTCTACTTCAGATATAAAAGTTCAATTCTCGTCGCCTGAATCAATGATGGAAGGCCATTCTTTCTTCTGTGGTTGAGGCTGAGACTTTTCATTGTCTTTGGAGAAGGAATTTGAAGGTGCATCCTGCGTAATTCTGGGATGGATTTCTTTTGAGTTGTGAAACTCCCTCGAGTGCACGTCACGATGCCCAGTGGATGGTACGTTTTTTTTCTTTCATACCGTTTAATGGCATGATTTTAAGGGAGTTCAGCTCGTTATCATCTCCGTTTCTTTTTGTGACCTCAGCGAAGGATTCAATACTCAGGACTTTGTCAAGTTCTTGCGGTGCCATTTGTTTCAAGATATTTCCAAGATGGCGGGACTAGCACCAGCTTTGTAAGACGTTCATTCATTCACTGTTTTGTGGAGCGGGGCGTAATTTGACCATGTTTATTCACAGCGACAGAGTTGAGCTCTTTTGTTGCTTCGTTTGAAACTACCGGAAACCTGGAAACATCTACCCTCTTGAGATGGCTCTGAATTTGTTGTTGTGTGGTTTTCGTTTGTTTATGTTTTACTGGACTCGGTATCATTTGGATCGTGAGCAGATGTTAAAGAAAAATCGCCAAAATATCCGTCAAAATGGACACTGAAAGTTGGAAACTTCCATTAAAGTAGGTCTTCATCCTTAAGAAGCTCATAATCGTCATTCAGAAACTGTAATCAATTAAATTCGGCGATTTTTTTTTGGAAAAAAACCAACAATAACAAAGTTTTGGCAATAGTAGTTGCAAAATTCTCCACATTCCTGAAGTTTTATTAATTACTTTAAACTAATCTTGAAATCTGATTGGTTGTTTTGTTTTACTGTTCCATTCTCATTAGCTGAGAAAAAGATGCGATTTAGAGCAAAAAATAGTGCGTTTCGTGAATAAATTGCATCAATGAGAGCCAATCAGATTGCAAGGATAACCAGTGATTTCAAAATGGATTTAATAAATTTATCTATTTATTTATTTATTTATATACTTATTTTTTATCTAAGGCTGTATTGAAACGTTTTGTGGTTGATGTGTTCAAAAATGGGACACTATTCCAACCATTTGAAGAGCTTCTGCCTGAGAGACCGGGGCAGACTTGGAACTGAGGGTCGGCCGATTTTCCTAAAAATCCACCTACAAAGTTTTTATGCAGACTTATTTAAAATGCCAAAGTTTTAGCTCCATAGATCGTTTTCTGCCCGAGTTCTGAATATCAGCCACATGGAGGTCCTGTAATGTTAATGTTCGACAAATTTTGGACACTTTTCAACAACTCCCTCACAGAGTAAGAAAACATTTCAAACAAAACCGAAGTCGTTCACCCAAAGCCCAATGCTTAAGCGTTTATAGGCAGAGATATTGGCCCGCAAGAATATTTCTCTTGTCTGTACTGTAGGCCTCTTATAAGCAAATCAAGAGGAATCGGAAATGACCTATTTTTCAGGCCTATTATTTAGAATACCTAAATAATTCATCAAACATGTTTAGCATCCCTGTAAAGGTTATCCCCTAATGTAGTAATTTTAAGAAAAAAATACCAAGGTTGAGGCTTTTTGACTTTGCAGAAACTTTCAGCCCACTTCCGGTAAAAGTCCTTGGAAGACGTCTACATAAAAATAATTCCCATCAAATTTCTATGACAAACTTTAGATCAACGGTCAGACATACCTACCATGGTAATGAACTGTCAGCTTTACTAGTAACAGTAATAATCTTATGAAAAGAGGCTCGGCATCTATCTTTTTTGCCATGGGGAGCTTCTCCAACGAAGTATGAGTTTTAGGATTAATGTAAGTGGCGTTATTATAGATGTATGGCTGTTTTTATAAGCCATCAAATATTTTCGCTCGCGCGTGATTGGATTAAACGCGTTACGTGACTGAATATTACCCAGCTAAAACTGGGAAATATCCCAGTAATATTCCCCAATTTTCAAAACCGTGCGTGTTGCGAAAAATATTTGAAGGATAATAGACACAATAGCCTCCATTTTGCGAAAAAATATGCTCGGATATTTGTCCTTGGACATTATCTGTTCCTCAAAGCTCACAGTTTTCCTTGAGCTACATTCTCGGAAAACTGTTCGCTTCTCGGAACAGATGATGTCTAAGGATAATTAGTATCACCCAACTAGTGGACTAATGCAAATCCTGCATTTTGATTGGCTACGCTACTAGGGGACTACTAGTAATAGTCATCGAGTAGCGAAATTGGCGCCATCGAGCATGACGCTTTCTTTCGTTTTATTCCCAAATAAATATTTCTTCAACTTGCTTTTGCTAACTTTATTATTACCTTTTCTGTCCGACTAGTTGGATGATACTAAAACAATCAGACCCTTCGCTCTCAAGGGCCACGGGTCTAATTGTTAAATATCCGAGAATACTTTTGCGCCAAATAGAAGCAATGGTTTATATATAATCATGCCTTTATGACGATCGTCGCCTAATAAATTGCGCAATTTCTTGAGGCAGCCTAGCAAATATGAGATTATCCATCAACGGAGTTTTAGGCGAAGTTCAGACGCCGCACTTCACATGAGCCGAATCGAATGCAAATGAGAAAAATCCTTTGTTCTCCCTCAATAGCATTCGATTCGGCTCATGTCAAGTACGGCGTCTGAACCGGACATAATCCATCCATCAGTAGCAATATCCTAAAGTAGCTAGACAAATGCTGCAGAAAATGAAGCTGATCCACGGGATGTTAATATATTACATTGAATTAACCATCTCTTACGTTGACGGGTTCAAACACTTTACGATGTATTTTTTGGTGCGTTTCGTTGAACTAGCCATCACGAGGGAAAACCGCAAGGAAAAGGAACACGTTGAGGATAAGAACGGTCGCCTTTGACATGGTGCGATTAGAGAAATCCTAACAATTCAACAAGCACATTCATGAATACATTACATCGAATGAAACATTCCATATTTGCTCGGTGTCGTTCGGTGTCGTATCAAAGAATGAAGCACACCTTCCCTCGCGTTTGGGAGAAGTGGTGGCCTACTCTGGATCAAGCAGTCCAAGCTCGAGCCCTTCCCGAGGTCACTGTGTTGTGCTCTTGGGCAAGACACTTTACTCTCACAATGTTCTATCCATCCAGGTGTATAAATGGGTACCAACGACTTGTTTGGGCAACCTGACACAATACTGGAGAGCAGTAGCTGTCTTAGCATTATGTATAGGTAACCATACGGTTTCGAGTTCAATTTGGATTTAATTTGCACGATTCAGCTTTTTGAAAACCTCACAAGTGCAAATTAATTCCAAATTGAGCGAGAAAAACCGTATGATTACTTATTAGTAATATAAACATGAAAAACTTCGCGTGGAGGAAATGCCGGAAGATCTTTCTTGAAGCCATTTTTTCTCGTTAGAGAAAACTTTTTTTAAAGTTTCCGCAAAAAATTTTCGTCATCATTTCACGTGATATCATTAGCTTACAAAATTTCCTATTGTCTTTCAGCCAGTCATAATCCGGAATTATGATTGCAATTTGCTCTGGTATTACACTTTTTGCACTGTGTCACACTTGAATTGCACTGTTCTCAGCCAATCAGAATCGAGTAATTTTTTCATGTATATTATTAGACAAGTTAAACGATATAGCATGCGTGCCGTTAGCTAAGTGATGATTAAAAGTTCGTTGTAGTCTGTGTACCTTTTATAGATCCTTTCGAAGACCACAAATCTTACTTCATAGTTCTAAGTTAGAAACATATTCAGATATTTTTCGTTCCTACTTAGACACAATCCCGTTCCCAGAGTCTTTCTTCCCCTTGACCAGCGGTCGGAAAACGAGAACTCTGGGAGCAACCATTTTGAAATAACCGAATTCTGCCCATCCGGTTTCACTGCGCAGTCTGAATCTATTGCGCACGCCTGAAATGGTTGCTCCAAGAGCTCTTGTTTTCCGACCGCTGGTCAAGGGGAACGAAGACTCTGGAAACGAGATTGACTTGGACGGCTGCGTCTGTGGTTCGTTTTATCGTAAACATATTTTGCTTGTTTGATTTTTCAGAAACAGAAACTAATACCTTTTTGAATAGAACCTTAAAAAGCCTTTCAGAAAAAAAATACTAGTATAGCTACTTTGAAATTAAACATGCTCTATGTTTCGAGACTCATCTGAAAGCGCTGCATTTTTGTTACAATAAACGGAAATGAATGAATGAATGAATAAATAAATAAATAAATAAATACATAAATGAATAAACCAACAGACTGACAGACATGTTGTATGTTGAGATCGACTGCTTAAACGGTACTTATTAAAATTACAAACTCAGGCGCATGTTTTATATCGTTTTGAGATTGACTTCTGAAAATCTATGTATCAAAAGACTATGTTTAAAGGGCAAAAATATCAATTTCGAAGGCAAGGAACTCAGTTAGTTTGTCCATTAACAATGCTGACACTTCATCGTTAACTGAATTGTTGTTGTCATGATTATCATAAGATTACACCTCATGATATATTTAACAAATAAAGAAGCCTGAGCCATGTATTACACGACGGGCATTTGAGAACGCAAGGGAAATGTAGAAAACACGAGCCGCAGGCGAGCGTTTGCTACATTTCTCGAGTGTTCTCAAATGTCCGGAGTGTTTTATCACAGTGTAATACACGGCTTAGGTTTCTTCCTTTGCTTTATGATGTAGATTTTGCACGCGCAAAACAATAAAACAGGCTTTTTCTATGTTTTGTTCTCTGATAAAACATGGGTTTTTGACCAGTCAGAGCGCGCGCAGGGTCCTATCTATATTATAAAAAAAAAAATAAAAAGTACACGCTTGTGTGGGACTATTGTGACGGCATTTAGGGCAAGCAATTTACTAAGTACTGGCCAAAATTGGTCCGGGAGTTTAGCAGTTTTGTAGTTGGACGCAATAACTGAAGAGCATTCTAGGAAAATTTGTTTTTGTTCTCAATATCACGTTCGCAGGTGCGCGGGTTTTATTGCGTATTTTGTTATTTAAATTTGACATAAATAAGTAAATAATAATAGCAAAGACCTTGCGTAACCATGTATAGTGGGAAATAGATCAGGGCTATAACGGCTTACTGCAAATAATTGTGCTAAACCTGTTGTCGTTTTGGAAGGCATACACGTTTTAGGACGCATATAACACCGGGGGAAGAGGTTGGTGAGTAGCTTAAATTAACAGAGAGGTATTTTGATGTCGGCCGAGTATTTTATAATCTTCCGGTATAAGTTTTCAGTTACAAAATATATGAGCAAAATTTAACGGCCCCTAGCCTTTTCTGTATTGACCTCGTAGCCCTCGAACAAACAAATTGTCAATACCAGGGACCGCGGGTATTCTAAAAGTATGACCTTCTCTCAGAGTGAAAAAATGAATACATTTTCTGAAAACGACCATTTTTCTTCGGAAACAAAATTTCGAAATCATATATATATATTGCTTGACATAAAAAGATTGCTTTAAAAACCAAATTTAAATTCGTTTAAAACAGTATCTCAGTTGCTTCAATAAAAAGAGATGTTCTTGGTTCAAGGGCGGCTGCATCCATCTGCATATTAATTTTAAAATTAAAAATGGTTTCTTTGTAGAAGTGCCAACATCACCTCACGTACTCCGGATAGAACGTAAAACTAGGCATTGACAGGGGAAACGAAATGTCAGCTTATACTGTAGACTGAAAGCAACACAGAGAGTAGAAGATTAAATACTGGTCCCAAGGGAAACAGCTTTGTTTTCCAAGAAACTCGAACCTTGTTTGTCGGTTCAGTTCTTTTCTAATTCTTACCTTAAAACACTTCAATCTTGCCGGATACACTTCTGAAAAGGGTTATCGTGTATTGCTCTTTTGTGGCATTTCAAAGTACTCGCGACACTTGAGTAGCTTGGAGTGTCGCAAGGTAAATAATTTGAAACGTTTTCCCAAACCTTACTCAAATGGGTGCCCATTCTGGTTAGCTGAGGTCACGTATTAGAGGCGAGAAGTATCAATCTTTTGTTAAATAAAGGTCTAAAATCACGTTTTGTTTTTGGCCAGGGGCCCTTTTCTCGAAGTTTTCGCCGGAAAGCCGTAGCAAAATCTCAAACCTTGCGATTGCAGAGCTGTTTTATTCACATATTCTTTATATAAACAGAGGTTCCATTCCCTACAAGAAGTTTCGGGCGTATACACCTCTCTGTCTTTAAATACCGATGCACTAAAAATGGCTTTTCGGGCCCAAAAAGTTTCCGGGGCTTTGGAGAAACAGGCCCCAGGTCTGAACTGGACGCTTTTCCCAAACGTTTACTCAAATGTATCGAGAACATACACGTAATAGACCATGCTCGTATTCTCGGTATTGAGCTAGCTTGCAATGGAGGCTCATGCCGAGGAATATCATTAAAAAGAGATGGAGTTCATTTGTATTTGAAAAGACCCCGCAATTTCCTCAGTTGCAAGCTAGTTCCAGTCCAATACTGAGAATACCAAATATGGTATATTTGTAGAGACAAGTCTTTTTAACAGATCTGAAAAAGAGAAAATTTTTTTTGGACGAGGTTTGAGTTTTTCTGATCGGAAATCATATATTTGTTCTGAAAAGGGGAGAGGGTTTCTGTTAAGAAATTCGCAGGATTGCAATTCGGCTCTTACGTACGTTCCACTTGCACCCTATATTTTTCATTTGCTTTATTAAGGGCCCATTAACCGATCTTTTCGAGCCGTTGCTAAGGAAAATTTATTCTCATATAACCTCATCATTTTTAGTTAGTTCAGAGTTATTTCATGGGTTTTAACTTTTTCACGATCAGTGACACTAGTCATGACGTCATCAGGCCACGCCCATGGTCATGTGACTAATACAGAAAATGCAAAGGCTCCCAGACAAATTACTTTATCGGGATTTTTTTCATTGATTTAATATTTTAATTTAAATCCTCATTACGCTATGCATCGATTTTGTTTCATTTCTAAAAGGTCAGATTTTGAAAGCATTTCAAAATATTGAAAAATTCGTAATTCTCTGAAAAAAGCATGATTTCGAAAAAGGAATGCATAGCTATGTTTCCAACATTGGCTTTAATCAAAATTCGTCGAAAAAGGCTGGATTTCATGAAAAACTGCGTTTCCTTTAGCATTTAAAGAAACCGGAAGTGCGCCCGATAGATATTGGAAGTTACCCTATCAGCGCGTGCGCAATTTACACTACCAGCGCACTTCGGTAAGATCATACAAAGCCACACGGAGTTAGTTTTTCTCTTTCTGTTGCTCTTGTTTATCTGTCTTTCCCTTATTTTGTCTTTGCTTGTACTTTTGTTTTGCTTTGTATTTTGTGAAACACAAAGAAAAACTTCTAAAATGTAAGCGAATGTGCAAGTTTTTGAGTTGTTATTATTTTCCGCGCTCAGGCTGACGTAAGTAACCGGAAGTGAAATTTCACCTCCTTAGCAACGCGCGCGAGCGCGCGCATGAATCGGTTAATGGGCCCTTAATGTAATCAACAGAAGGAGTCGTGTATCTTTAATTATGTACCACAGTTCTTTCCATTAATTTACAAATGGAACTATATTTGATGACAGTTTTTTTGTAGGCGCCGTCCACACAACGAAAGAGAAATTTGAAAGCGCAACATCACCGACAATTTTGAATTGTGTTTGATGAAGAATCATTTGATTATCGTGACGTCACCGTTTTCTAAAAAGCTCAAAATGTTGAAAATATTTTTCCGTGGCTGATGTACACTAAAACACACAGCTGGCGTTTTCTAATTGCTCCGGTTGAAGAGTGTTCTCGAAAAGTTCCATTTTCGTTGAAATTTCTCCTGATTAATGTGGACGGTAGGCCTTACGGTAGAAATAAAGCTGCGTTTTCAAATTTTTCCGGCGTAATGTGGAAAAGGCCTTAGATACTAAATAAATAAATAAATAAATAAATAAATAACCAACTTTATTTATCGAGGGTAACACAGAACAGTAATCACTGAAAGACCAGTGGCCCTCATATGAATATTTTCAGAATAAAAAGATGACATGTTAAAAATTAATGATGTAGAAAGATTCTCAAATATGCAACGATAATATAAAAAACTAAGACACGAGACACACTAAAATATTAAAAAGCAAAGCATTGGATCAAGACTAACAATTAAAACAAGAAGTTGATAAACGAGCTACTGTTCAAAGTTCTGACAGATGCAAATTTAAATAATGGTCAGCAAAATTAAAAATTTATCATTAACCAACACACTCAAGGGAATGTATCGGAGCCAAAAGCCAAAAAGCCTCCTCTCATTTTTTTTCAACAGAACCAAGTTTTCTTAAACAAAGCAATAAATACAGCCATTGCGCCAGAGGCAAGCAGCAACTTATTGAGCCCAACAGCACTCGCGCCATTCGGATTCGTCTCGTACATTTCCACCATTGTTCCTTCAATTCGCATCTCGAGTTGCGAACAGTTCGTTCCGACCACAATCGAAGTATTATATCGAGCGCGACTTATCACCTCGAAATCCTGATCCTTAACATCTTCCAGAGAAACTGCATTGTTCATTCCAGAAAGATTCACAGTTTTTCCACTTTCCTTGTAATGAATCGTTGTGTTCAGTTCAGTGAGGTCGTCGTCAATTCCATCTCGCAGCGTTTGGTTTGTCGCTGAATTCCCCAGACACCGCTCTCCTTCCAAGTCCATTAGTTTCTCCTCCTTTTTGGAAAGCCTCACAGCTCTGTTCTTTGGAATGGAGACGTAATTACGATACATCGGGTATCCCTGTCGGTACACCGGTGCACTGCCAAGCACATACCTGTACACCAAGTAACCGGCGACAACTTTCTTCAACGTACTTGAACGCGAACCTATTTTAGTTTGGCGGACAATGACAGGTGAGCGGACTGTGTTGGGTTCGATGGGTGTGTATTTGGTGATCTTGGGCTTAGAGCTTGAGCCTTTCGAGCTGGACCTTGATCGACTGGATGAACCAGATGTCCTGGAAGTTGAGCGTCTTCTTGATCCTGATGAACTGGACCTCGAACGGCGTTTCGTGGCAGCTTCGGATAACTCTACCATCAAAAGAGCAATGGAAAATAAAAGTAGCGCTGTGGTGATTCGCATCGTATCTATGCCTGCTCCCTTTGATTCGGTGCTGTGTTGATAAATAACCGAAGTGAAAATTGTGTCAGATGCAACACATTTAGCTCACTTATATAGCCATCAATGAATAATAAATTTGACTCACTAGTCTGCACCTGTAAGCGGCAAGACAGGATGCATTTTAAATGCGCTAAAATTGTTAAAACAATTTTTTTCCTCTGCCCAAAGTCCCAATTAAGTACCTTAAAACGCAGCGAGAATAGATATGATACGATAAAATAAGAACTTTATTAACGTGTCAAAGTTGCTAGCATACAATGTATACTAACTGGGGACACCTGACTACGATTAAAGAAATGTAAGTGTTTTAAAATATATATATAAAACAAACAGTGAGTCATGCAGTAAGATCAAGTGTTAGTTGTTACATAAAGAACAGTCTCTACAAGTACTGTCCAGCAGGCTAGTGAAATCAACCAATTTGATGCGCTTTTTCAAAGTGCGCGATGATTCAGAAGATCGAATAGATTTGTCGAGTTTGGACCAAATGACAGGGCCTAAATAAATCAGGCTATGTTTGCCATGAGCAACAGTCCGAAATCTGGGTATGGTGAAATCAGAATTTTTAAGGTGATATTGAGAATTGGTAACAACAAATAATCCCGCAATGTAAGGAGGCGCCAAACCATTTTTGACTTTATACATTATGGTTGCAATGGCTTGCAATCGCCGCGTATGAAGTGTTGGTAGTTTCGCTCTTTGCAAGAGTCCCTCATAAGTCGAGTTATTGTCACAATAAACAGCTCGTAGTGCTCGTTCCTGAATTCGTTCTAGTTTTCTGGCATCAGAAGAGCGACAAAAATGCCAGACAGTCTGACAGTACGTGAGATGACGTGGTATAGCAAATGTGTAAACTGTGTAAACTTCCCTTATTGGAATGGCAGAAAGATGGAAACAGGCTGTTGATAACAGGAACGTTGTCGGAGTCTTGTCCACTGATATGTCAAAGGCATTTCATTCGCTGAACGCTACCCTACTGATCAACAAACTGAGTGTATACGGTTTCTCTAACAACTCAATAGCCCTAATGCGATCATATTTCACAAATAGGAAAAACAGGTTAGGATCAGTCAAGAAACAACAAGTGATTGGTACGCTACCGCAAGAGGATGTCCCCAGGGATCGGCCTTCGGGCCTCTTCTTTGGAATGCTTTCCAAAGCGATCTACACATCTCCACTGATGAAAACAGGTTATTTATGTATGCAGATGACCACCAACTGTTTTCAGTGGCGAAGACAACTAACAGGACAGCAGATAAACCTCTGACTATCAAACTCAGTGCTTTTTTTAAAGGATGGAATGGCTGCAGTTCACAAAAAATTCAAATTAATCGCTCATTTCGAATTCGAATTCATAAAAAGTTTGACATTAACTCCCACGATCTTGTAATTTTTGAATAAAGGCTGGTGACATTCAAAAGTACTTGATGAATTATAGTCAGCATGGTTTATTCCAATGGTAACTAGCTAAGTACTAGTTTCATTCCAAGTTTCATTCGACCGGTCACGGAAGCGTGCCTACAAAAAATCATTTTAGCAAAGAAAGCTACATCTTCAGATACGATACTGACTAGATATTTTTTGTCTTGACATACATGTAATCTAAGAATTTTGGGTAATAACCAACGACATTTCGATTGCGCTTCGGTGTTTATGAAGTTCAATATTCGAAATATAATCCGGTAGATCACAAATTTACCTTCTTGACACTAAAATTAATTGTTGAAATATCCACCCAATTTTCCCCACAAATAATATCACCAGAATCGGCTTAACCATTCGCTTCAAATTGTACTTTAAGTGCTTTCCTTCGTATCCGAGAGTTTTGGTGACCGGATAAATCCGGGCGAGTTAATTTGGCATAAATTTTACCTGTAATTTTTGATTTTAATAATTTTGACAGAAGACATATAATAGTATTAGACCTGATTGTAATTCGGGTTAGGTCATCACGATTAGCATTTTTGGAAAGCCAGACGCATAATAAAAAATTATTTAAAGTAAATAAAATTTCGGCATAAAAACCTGTAAGAATTTTTTTTCTGTTTAAATTCTTTTATGTTCCCATAGGAGAGAATTGCCATTGACCTGCTATAATGCTGGCCAAATAGATCAATCTAGTCGTATGGTTATCTGCTGCGGATCAACAACCCACAACGAGCGTTCCGTCAATTTATCTTGCACTATAATGGTCACGAAGTAACCAAAAATCAAGCTAAAGGCATATCTTAAGTCTGCATACGAGCCAAATCAATAGATCATTTTCGTATTCTCGGTATTGGACTGGAATTAGCTTGCAACCGAGGCTAATGCGGGGAGTCTCTTCAAATGCAAATAGAAATTATCGCTTTTTAATGATATTCCCCCACAGGAGTCTGCACTGCAAGCTAGTTCCAGTCCAATACCGAGAATACAAACATCTCTAGTAAAATCCGCTTTCAGTAGTATGCAGCAACCCAGGATGATTTCTACTCCCCTGTGGATGGGTTGCTAGGCCTGGGTTACTCCTCAGCATTACATTTATCGGTACCCATTTATACGCTTGGATGGAGGGAGGCACTGTTAGAGTAAAGTGTTTTGCCCAAGAACACAACATAATGTCCCCTGCCAGGGTTCGAACCCCGACCGTTTGATCCAGAGGTGAGGACACCAACGACCAGGTTAGTGCGCTCTGTGTCAGAACTGTTATATCCAAGCACATTGCCCGGTTCCTTGGAAAATACGTTGACTGAGTTTTTTCACTTTCAAGGAATTTACGGCGTATAAGTCGAAATATTGAAGTGTTTGAAGAATTTCAATTTTTGTCAAGTACAGTCTTCGTTTGGAACCATCTCGGCCACGAAGTTAACATTTTAAGACAACTGTTTTAGTTGCGGGCAACTACAAAGCTTTTCTTATTTTTTCGAGCATCCAAATTTTCCAACTAGACAATCCGAATTAGCACACGCCGTCTGCACACACGCAAGAGATTGAGTTGAGTGATTACAACTGGAGTGAAAGTGCAGATGTAATTTTAATCTGTTTACCCTGTTAAGATTTGTATCTTGATAAAAATGTGCGCTAAAGGAGTTTTCCGCTTGAAAACAGAGTAGTGGTAATGGTAAAAGAGGTAAATTAAGGTAATTTTCCCTGTTATCAAAAAAATTGTAGAAGGGTTTAAGTGCTGTGTAATCGTGTGTTGCCATAAGAAAAATCAAGTAATTCAAAGCATTTTTAAACTGTTCTTAGTTAAAGAAAAAAAGCTCAATGAACGCCACTTCAATGGCTTGAAAACGTATTTTATTAGTTTATAATAAAGATTCAACAATAATTCCATTCTTTTGTTGGTTTCTTTATTGCTATTAGCGGGCACTACGTGATCTGTCTCGTAAGGCCATGAGTGCAACACCGAAAACGCTTAGGGCTGTCATGGCGGCCATGGTGGCAACAAGTGGCATGTTCACTTCAACTGAAAGAGAAGAGAAAACCTTCCTTTTAACCCTTTATGTGTTGCTTTTTGCACTCTTCAGATATTTTGTTAGAATACCAGGTCTCTAATGAATCATTTCTAAATAGGCCCTTTGCACGATCTGGTCACATGGTACAAAATCACACATGCTGGTAAGCAAGTTGCGCAGTGGGACTTCCAAAACAAAGGCAGTTCCAGGCTGACTGGTACGAGTTGCATTGTTTTGGAAGTCCCACTGCGTAACTTGCTCACCAGCATGTGTGATTTTGTACCATGTGACCGGATCGTGCAAAGGGCCTATTGATTGCAGCCTTAAGATTGATAGAGTTTAAAATAAGAGTAACGAGTTCCCATAGGAGGCACTCGGAGTATACAGAAATAAAGATGGCGTAATAAATATTGTACAATAGCGTCGTTTACAAAATGTTAAAAAGAGAATAAGGTCATCTCTGAAAGAGTACTGGTTTTGGTCTACATCTAATTAATTTCAGATTTGGTCCCAATTTTAATTCAATTTAAAAAGCGCTAAGCCACGAGATTTGTCGTGATTGGGTACATTACCAAAAGCTTTCTTACCCGATGTTTCCGATTTTTTGGCAGTCAGATTTTTATCGTTCTCTTCATCTTCGTTGGTATAATCCCGGGCTATAGGTCCTTGTCCAAGCGAATACACCTTGTGGTCTCTAATGTCGCGTCTTCGTCGGTCATTCGACTGGCAGCCCCTGGCACACCTGGATTGAGTGTCAGATGCATTGCAGACAACCACGTGGCAGTGAATGAAGATGAATGGCTGCTTAGTGAACTCGAAGGCTTCCAAAGTGAAGCGGAAGGAACCTTTTGGGGATGGCAGTAGTTTTACTGTGTCATCAACAGCGCACCTTTAGAGAGTTGAAATAAATGGAAATTTGTTTAATTGGATGATTTACCCAGAGGTTCAATAAACAGCTAGTGCTTAAAATGGGTCAAAATCAATCGTGTGGAGTTTATTCTGATTGAGAGAACAATTCATCTAAGGAGTTATTTCTTTCATCCTCAACTTTTTGCCTGTTGCTCAAGTGTGGAAGATAAATATTCAAACAATATAGGTCCCAGTTTTGGAAGATTGCATTCTTGAATTGTGTGAAGTGAAATGGAATGGCGAGAGGCTAATTCGTTTGCAAAACGAATTACTTGTTTGTCGAGATCACGGGTGATCGTGAAACATGAATGGAAATTCTTTGAATTATTTGTTTTCTTTTTCAAGAAACTTTGATGTAATTCTTATATATTTTTCTCAAGCTCATTACGAATTCATCAATTTTAACCAAAGGAAATTTGGATATCTGATCTTAATTAGTATAAATCTTATTACATTTCTCCGTTTACTCTTTAGTTTCAGTTTGGATTGAGAAGATATGCCAAACACTCAAGACAGTGTTTGACCAAATTTCCAAACACCTGAATGTTCATATAAAATATAACGCTACGTTTCGCATTTTCCATTTTCCTCAGTGTTTGGGAATGTGGTCAAAGACGGTCTTTCGTATTTGATATCAAGTAATGGGAAATAGGAAAGACGGGCGCCATCATCATTGTCTCACCCGTCTCCAATAATTTGATGCCTCTTGGGGTTATTGTCATCAGCCGTTGGGGTAGCGAAGCAGTCTTCAGCCATGATTGACAGTCTGTTGTCATTACTGTCAACTTTGCCTTGTAAGAACATCTGTTGGCGGAGTTTCAAGGACACAGGGAAATCCTTTGCCTGGTATGATTTGACAAATCTGAAAAGAAACGTCCCAAAAAAATAAGGAATTAATTGGAAGTAATGAGTTACCTTTAAATGTATATAAAAGATTAGTTGTATGAATGGAAAAAATGGGACGTAAATGGCAGATAAAGTTGTCGAACTTTGATGACTATGGTTGAAAAAAATACATTTAATTTTAATTTATTTTGTTGTTTAGTAGTGCTAATTTTCTCTGATCGCATTGTAAATAATTAAAAAACAGCAAAAGTAACGTATATTTTTGCGATTTATTTCCAACTCTCTATTAGAAGCATTAACACGAAAGTGAATATAGGTAAGAATGAAAGATGCGAATGCAGCCATAACACTAGTGGAAAAATGACCTTAAAAAGTTTCAAGCTCTGAACGGGATTCGAACCTACGACCTCTGAGTTACCGATGCAATGCTGTACCAACTGAACCATCAAAGGCACATGAGAGCGGTCGTGTGTGAGCTCGGCCCTATATGTTCAGTGGACGTAATACTCGGCTCAAGCATATGAATTCCATGGTAATAGATGTCCAACAGTAGCAATTAAATGAAAGAATGAAAGATGCGAATGCAGCCATAACACTACTGGAAAAATGACCTGAAAAAATTTCTGTTGGACATCTATTACCATGGAATTCATATGCTTGAGCCGAGTATTACGTCCACTGAACATATAGGGCCGAACTCACACACGACCGCTCTCATGTAGCTTTAATAGTTCAGTTGGTAGAGCATTGCACCGGTAACGCAAAGGTCGTGGGTTCGAATCCCGTTCAGAGCCTGAAATTTTTCAAGTCATTTTTCCAGCAGTGTTATGGCTGCATTCGCATCTTTCATTCTTTCATTTAATCAGTTGCTACTGTTGGACATCTATTACCATGAATATAGGTAACTTGAACGAACCAAACAAAGCCGGATAAATTAATCTTATTGACCTGTGAATAGTCAGATTGTTTTTGTACTTTTCAAATCATGCGTTCAAAGCACTGAAATAAAGCGTTAAAGCAGTAAATTATAAAAAAGTAGAAATAATTAAGAGTTATAATAGATAAATGCTCAATTGTAGCTGGTGCCCAATTTGCTATACCTGTTACTGTGGTATAATTCCAAGAGGACAGTGAAGTTTCCAGTTCCCTTTTCTGAGAATACCAGTTTTCTATTTTTTGGTTTTAATCCCACTGCTGTGGCCTCTCCGTACTTGGAATAATAACAACTGAAAGGAATCTCGATCTCTCGGACGCGTGTTACGATATCCGTGTTTTTCAATGGAATCTCCAGAACTTTATTGCTGTACACCATAGCAGACTTTGTGTATCTGCGTGTACTGTTGCATCCGGTCAGCGGTGTTTGGAGACTGAAATGGGTGAGAGTTTCTGTCGCTCTGCAGCTCGGATCCAGGAGACGAATGTGCTCGGGGTCCAATCCTTTGAGAATGGGTTTGGGAATTGTTATGGACATCTCGTTTTGAAAACAGTTGACAGTGACTCCTTGAGCTATAAAATAAGAAATAAAGAAATTCGCAGTGTCAAATGAGGCCTGATAATCTGACAAGAAAAACAAAAACATAACAAGGTAGAACGCTTTGAAATAAGGTAATTATAGGAGTTCCCGTTAATGAGGACAATGCTTTTACGAGAAAGCTGTGTTCTTCTGTGTACCTTCACAAGTATGTTGATCCCCGGCGAGTGATAGTTCGGCGTCAGGGCATGAACATTCATAGCTTCCAACTGTGTTTGTACAGTCATGCGAACATCCGCCATTCTTGACTGTGCATTCGTCAATGTCTGCCGAGAAAATTATTAATTAGATAGTTGAAGTTCCTTGAAGAAAAAAAAAATCATCCTGGCTAAAAAAGTGAAATTCAAAAAAGTTTATTCAACATACTATATTTCTCCACGTACAAGACCGAACATATGTCTGTTCCGCCTCAATGTGAGCAAGTTGTTTTAAATCCGGCAATGTTTTGAAAGTACAAAAAAATAACCACTCCTTTTTTCTAGCAGTTGTGTATAGGAGTTATGAATCAACATTTCTATATTGTCGATGTTGAATGCGGCAAATTGATAATTGATAGTTGATTGAAAATATAGAAAAGTTATGGAGAAAAATGAGTAGTGCTGAAAACAAAATGAGGCAAAAAATTTCCGAAGAATAGAATCTAATATTAAACAAAATACGAACAAACTGTCACCTTTGCTACAGTCTGGTCCATTGAATCCGCGTTGGCATATACACCGATAACTTCCTGGATTGTTAACGCATTTAGCTCCATTTAAGCAAGGTTTAGAAGTGGAACATTCATCGATGTCTGAATAAATTAATTTGCAAAGAGTAAATGTTTACATATACATCTATTTTCAAAGCAAAATGATTTTTTTTAAAGTTTGTTTGTTTTGATAGATACCTTTCTGGCAATTTTTTCCTGTATAACCTGTTTTGCAGGAACATCTATAACTTCCTGGAAGGTTTTCACAAATTGCTCCATTCTGACAAGGTTTCTTGGTTTTGCATTCATTGATATCTGTAGAAAGACAGATTTTTTAAAAATAAGTTTCTAGCAATATTCTATAAATTTAAATGTAATTCCTGCAGTAAGTCGTTTGTTGTCTTAGCTGATTATAGTGAAAGGTTTTTTCTATCGTTAGCAGCATTATGTTACTGGCTGAGTGATCTGGTAACGGATGGAAAGAAGAATTGAATTTTTTCGTTGTAATATGTCATTTGAATAAAATGATGGCAAAAAATTATTCACCATAGTATCTTACATGCATTAAGTAAGTATTGCATAAGAGAACTTACTCAAAACAATGGTATCTCATCTAGTTATATAGCAGTTGATGATATGTCTCATTAAGATCTAAATTTTCTCACCAGTGTTGCACGTTTTTCCTGAAAATCCGGATGGGCAGTTACAGCGATAAGTTCCAGGTTTGTTCAAACAAGTCGCTCCGTTTTGGCAAGGGTTGGAAGTCGAACATTCATCAACGTCTGTAACAGATGATAAGTAATCTCTCAATAATACTCTTGTACTTGTACTTGTCAGAGTTCCTAATAATACGACTGAGCATTTTACGCACCCTTCTGACAGTCCTTTCCAGTATAACCTGTTGTACAGGTACATTCATAACTTCCAGGAACGTTTTCACAAGTTCCTTCATTTTGGCAAGGTTTGGAAGTTTGGCATTCGTTGATATCTGTAAACAGGTACGACATATAAATATGGATATTGTTTTTATTTATTTTCTTTGCCGTTACAATATTGTATAGTTCCACATGCAAAACCACGGATACTTTTAAACGTCAGACTAAGAGGCTTATTGTGAAAAAAAAAAAAAAAAACAAGAATAGCAACAACAACAAGAAACAGAGGTTTCTCCTTTCTCAGAGTCAGGGTACTGTTCAATATTGTTTTACAGGGAGGTACGACACGTGCACTTTGAGTACGAGATATTTAACTTAAACATTGAGAACCAGCATTCCAACATTTTCATATGATATCATAACAAAATAGAAAATATAAAAATGTTGAAATGGTAGTTCTCAGTGTTTAAGGTAAGTGTTCATACCATTGGCACAGTTTTCCCCTGTGAATCTGGGTTGGCATGCACAGCGGTAACTTCCTGGAGTGTTAACGCATTTAGCTTCGTTTTGGCAATTCAAGGATTGGATGTTAAATATTCATCAACGTCTACAACAAAAAAAGTGATCATAATATTTCACTGTATTGGTATACCTTATCATGATATAAATGCATACGTATATACGCACCCTTTTGGCAGTTTCTTCCGGTATAACCTGTTTGACAGGAACATTTGTAACTTCCTGGAAGGTTTTTACAAGTTCCTCCATTCTGACAAGGTTTCTTTGTTTCGCATTCGTTAATATCTATAAAACAGCATATTTTGTTGTTATGATTTGCAAAATAATTGGACTATAGCTTGTTTTTACTAACAAATGCTCTGCACAACGAGTAGCCATTCTTGTAATATTGACGGACTTCTGAAGGGAGATGATTGTAATTCACCACTTGTTACAAAATAACAAATAAATAAAATGTCCTTGCTTTCAAGAAACGTTTTCCTCCAAGAAAACCGTTCGGTAAGAAAAGAAATTAAGGGTATATTTAGATGTATCGCCGTATGTATTTTTATTGTCTCATCATGAAGAGTCAAAATCAAGAATAATAATAATAAACAAGAAAATCAAGATGTGCATAGGGGGAAAATATAAAGAAATAAAAACTCCATGTGGGTTTATGCCTGATTTTACCATGTTATTCTAGTAAGGACTTTATTTGCCTAACATGGTTTGGTTTCACCTCAGGCTAGTACACTAGAAAAAGTTTTAAACTGGAATTCATGTTCTTAAAAGAATTAATCAGGGGATTTGGGATTTGGTTACCATTTCCACAATGTACTCCGTTATATCCTGATGGGCATTCACAGCGATAACTTCCATGGGAGTTGTGACACGTGGCTCCATTTAAGCAAGGATTGACAGTCAAGCACTCATCAACATCTAAAAGCATGTATGAAAAACAAGAATTTAATTAAAAAGTAATATTTTAACCACTCAGAGTGGGTTTCTTGAATAGTTAGTTTAAACTGGTCAGTCACTGTAATTGCTCTCAAAAAATTAAAAAAAAATTAAAACATGCCCGTTAAAATTTCAAGATATTAGACCAGTGAGAGGTAATGCCAAATTGTTACAAGGTGAAGTTTACGAAAAGTCGCCAATTTTTGAGTTTAATAGTTTAACTGATAAAAAAATCAACTTTCTTGCAGTAACTTCCATTCCTTTTTGCAGTTAGGTTTTCCCAGCTATCTGTTTGAGTAATTTAAAACCATTTTTGGCTGCAATAACTTTAAAAAACTTATAAAATCCAAGATATTGAATCCAAGATAGCAGTTCGTGAATGATGGCTTCATTTGTGGCGTCACATGAAAACAGATGCATAAAAATTCTGGTCTGCATAAGGTTAAACGGGGCATCTTCAAACACAGAAAAGTAAAAAAAAAATAGTAAAAAATGTAAGTAGTTTTCAAACTGAAAGACGTAGTAATAGCAGAAGGCTAAATTTTTATGGTGAAAATTCATATTTTCGTACGCATTCATCATCAAATCTGCATGACGTTGGATATCCCCAAAAGTTTAGAAGTACTCCAGGCTTCCAATTCTGGCTGTGCGTTCTCTAAGAAATATTGATTATCAGCTGCGCTTTAAAAATAAAAATAAGCTTACCTGCCTTTTTCGCAGTTTTTCCCTGTATGCCCTTGTGGACATGTACAGCTGTAACTTCCAGGTTTGTTGACACATGTAGCTCCGTTTAAGCAAGGTTTAGAAGTCAAGCATTCATCAACATCTATAAAAGACAATGATTAAATACATGTAATGTAGGTTGGGTGTTTGAAATTAATCTAGACACCGATTAATGTAATGGTTTTCCTCTCCGTGCCTTTGTCCAATTTTCTTTTTTCCTTAGCTACCCAAGGTAGATCGTCTACTGAATTGAGAGATAAAGAAATCACTGGCAAGTAACTAGTAGCTGAATGAGATAGAATGTTTGAAAACTTCGTATGTTTGAAGTGCGAAATACTTCGACAAGACAAATTGATGGTGATGCATGTTTGTTTCTCATTTGGGCTAAAAATCAGCCTGAGAGGACATCGTTACAAAGAGCTGTTGTATTTCAGTAAAATTTTCAAAGTATATTTTTGGCAATCCTTTGACAGTTGACTGCATGTTTTAGTTCACTGTTGATAGAGGAAAGTGCTTTACCTTTGCCGCAGTTTTTTCCTTGGTATCCAGGCTTACATAGGCAGCGGTAATCCCCAGGAATGTTTTCACACTTTGCACCATTTTGGCAAGGCTTGGATATCAGACATTCATCGATGTCTATAAAGAGAGCAGAATATTATACTAATATTCAGAATATTGTACTAACATCATACTGGTATCGCAGGGTGTTTTGAGAGTGTTCAAAACGAACTGATACGAACCTGTTTGATAGTTTTCTCCAGTGTAACCGGAAGCACAGGAGCATTTGTAGCTACCAGCAAGGTTTTGACAAGTTCCTCCATTTTGACAAGGTTTCGAAGTTTGGCATTCGTTGATATCTGCAAACAAAATACCACATATTTAGTGGGACTTTATATCCTTAATTAAAGATTTTTGCAAGCAATATTTTATAGTTTCAAAAGCAAAAGCTCTGATTCCAAGATTCCTTAATCGTCACCTCGAGATGCTTTTGGTGGAAAAAAGTTTTTTTTTTCTCTTCTAGTTACTTATCTTAATGTTTCCGTTATGATTTGCACAATAACTAAACAAAGGGCATTTTTTTTAGTAATAAATGTTCCATTCAACGCCTAGCTATTCTTAAAATGTTGGCCGATTTCTCAAGGGTGGCGGAATGCAATAGGTCATTTGTTCTATGTAGCAGATATTTATCTTTTTTTCAATTATCCCCTCGTCTAGTTAAGTTCTATTTATATACCCTTACGTTAGAAAATATATTATGGGTATATTAACAGGCATTGCTAGTCAAGGCGGCGGAGAAACTAAATTGAGATAAAAAAAAAAAAAAAGAGGAGTAACATGAATGGGAGAACCACTGATGGAAAATGGAACTAGATTTACGTGAAGAGTGCAGAAAGTATGAGAAACAAAAATACAAGGTGTGTTCACCCTTGAGCCTATTTTATCATCCTACTGTAGCAGCGATCGTGGTGTGGAGAGACGTTCTCTTCACAGTTAGTAAGTATATTTGGTAAAACAAGCCATTTATTATCAATTCAGGAATTTGGTTACCATTTCCACAGTGTTTTCCTTTATATCCGGACGGGCATTCACAGCTATACGTTCCATGGGAGTTGTGACACGTGGCTCCATTTAAGCAAGGATCGACAGTCACACACTCATCAATGTCTAAAAACAGGATAATAAGCAAGAATTTAATTAAAATCTAACATTTTAATCATTCAGTTGGTTTTTTGAATGGAGATTGTTAGGCCCAGTCCAAACGCCACTCCACTCATGTGCCGAACCAAACTTGATTAAGTTCGACTTTAGAGCGACTTTGGAGCGACGGCTGGTTCAGACGGCGTACTTGCGTCGAATTTAATTCGGGAAGCCGTTGGTAACAATTTTCGACGAGAAATTATGCGTTCTGAATTCCAGCACTCTGTCCAAATAGAAAAGCTGTGACTAACATTTCGCTGTTATCATGCAAATTCAAACTCAAGGTTCAGTGTTTGTATTTAGACAGGTTTTCTCCCGGTCAAATCGACTTGTTAAAGGGAAATCTAATAAGCTGGGCTATTATCACGAAGAAAAAGCAAAAAATGAATTTGCGCTAAAGAAACTCGCTTATACAGTCCCGTTTCTCATAAATCGGAAATATACTGGTATTTTGTTGTCTTCATTTTTAGCGACGGCTTTGAGCTTCATGCATGACTGGACACGCCACTTAATTTTGAACCAATTACGAGTCCCGTTATATGAAAAATAAATTACAGTAATTTATGCATCAGGTTCGACACATGAGGAAGAACGCCGTATGAATCAGCTGCCGCTCCAACGTCGCATAGTGTGACAGACCCTGCCGAATTTAATGTTGTTTGCCGCACCAAACCTAACCTGCCGAACCAAACTGATTCAAACGCCGCTCTTCTGCCGTACTTAACTCTCATGAGTTAGGTTCGGCGCATGAATGGAGCGGCGTTTGGAACGGGCCTTAGTTTCTATTTTTTTTAGACATTTTAATTCAATAACAACGCTCTCCAAGTCATATCTGGAATTTTTCAAAACGAACTGACACGAACCTGTTTGACAGTTTTCTCCAGTATAACCGGAAGCACAGGAGCATTTGTAACCACCAGGAAGGTTTTGACAAGTTCCTCCATTTTGACAAGGTTTCGAAGTTTGGCATTCGTTGATATCTGGAAATGAAATAAGACGTACATTGATGAGTACTTGTCGAAACAATATTTCAAAGTTTCACATGTAAAACCTCTGTTTCCACAATTCCTAAAACGTCGCCTTACGAAGGTTCTTGTGAAAGAGAGGTTTCTTTCTTTTCACTATGGTGTTGATCGAATTCGTCCAACGAAGGGATTAGACATCTTGAGGCCGATATATAATAATAATAATAATAATAATAATAATAACAATAATAATAATAATAACTTTATTTAAGTGTCAGGGTAGGTATTTAGCTTACAGAAGCTAATTGGGGACACTACTACGTTACAATTTATTGAGATTTAAAATGTATAGGTAAGAAAACGAATTAAAATTAATTGGGTACACTAGGAATAAATAAAAATAAATAATTATAAATAATATAAAAACTGTTTCTGAAATTACAAATACAGTATAATACAAGAGAGAAATATATATATATGTATAACCGTATCATTTTGTTATGAGGTGATGTGAAAAGTTTAGATGTTTACCGTAATCTTCCCGTTATTGTGTGCTCACCTCCGAGCTTATTTTATCATCCTAATGCAGCAGCGATCGCGATGTAAAGATGCGTTCTCTCTTTCACGGTTGGAAGAATAGGTCTTTAAACACAAGCATTATTATTATTAATTCGCATTTGAACACATACGTATGGAGTTTGCGCACAACAAATTCATAATAATTATTATTATTATGATTATTCGAATGAGATTAAATTTCGATAAACATGTCAAAATAAAAATGAGCGATAGAAATTTTACACAAGGTTTCGATGTCGTCATGACATCATTATCAAGTGACAAGAAAATAACGGTTCAACAGTGTTATATATGCGGTGAGAGGTGTGATTGTTCATTACCATATTTGGTTAAACAAATAGTTTCGCGCGGATGGAATCCGATTGCGCGTTCAGGCTAGGTTTCTTCTTTCTAATAAACAGTATTTCGTAAATCAAACAATCCAGTTTTCCGTTGCATTTCTTTAGGACGGAAAAATTATTGGCAAGGGCGTCGATGTTATAAAGGCTGTGATCGTTCTTTAAATGCTTTCCGATTGCGGAGAACCTGTGTTCATCAATACGTTGGTGCAAATGCCGGCTGGTATACCCGACATACTCTGCATCGCACAGATCACGTTGGTAATTGTACACTACGCATTGTTGATTAATTAGAGGTGGTTTTGGTTCACGCATCTTGAGATCTTCACAGATTTTGCGACTCTTGAATACTGGTTGAAGAGTGTGATCGGTTTTCTTGCTCAGGTCAAATAGTTGTTTTTTCACTGCATCGGCGACGTTTGACCTTTAAATGGCAATACGACTCGGTGAACAGTATCTTCGTTCACGGGTAGTCGAGGTGGCACGAGAGGATCTTTGGTCATCATTGAGGTGACAATTACCAATCTGATCATCGAAACGTTGTGTAAAATTTCTATCGCTCATTTTTATTTTGAAATTATCATAATTATTATTATTAATTCGGAAATTTGGTTACCATTTCCACAATGTTTTCCTTTATATCCTGACGGGCATTCACAGCGATAAGTTCCATGGGAATTGTGACACGTGGCTCCATTTAAGCAAGGATTGGTGGTCAAACACTCATTTATGTCTAAAAAAAGGCATGAAAAGCAAGATTTTAATAAAAGTCTTGCATTTTGTCCATTTAGTGGCTTTCTTGAATGAGGATCAGCTAGTTTTAATTTGCCAGAAATTTATTTTTTACAAACTTTCTAGACTTTCTCAAGCCATTCTTGGCTGTTTTACAACATTTTTTGCAGCCACTCAACTTGTGTTCTACTGTAAGTCGCGAATCTGATTGGTTCTGTAATCGTCATTCGCTGATCGACAATGATCTCGGACCTGCAGCGCTTGAAACTGATAATTATTATTCAGTTTAGGCTTAAAAATTCATCCTCCGTAACATCATAGAACAGGTCAATGATAGCTGAAAAGCTAACTTCCAAACGTTTGCGAACTTATCAAAGCCTTCCTACGTACGTTGAGAAGTCATGGTCTCCTTCAAATTGGAATTTCACCTTCTGAAAGTCAAGATAATCATATGATTTCCCTGCAAGAGTTTTTCCTCAAACACAAATCAAAAATGACCGGTGATTGTTGCGTTTTCAAATTTCTCCGGCTATAGTATGAACGGAAAACAGTCGATGTATTTTCAGATTAAAAACGCAGTTTTCAAATTCCTCCAGCGTAGTGTGGTCGGGGCCTTAATTAATGCAAACAACTTTTCTTTCACACGATGTAGATGCCCTGTGGAAGAAACGACCAGTGGTATTTCATCGAATCAAGTTGGCATCTCCCGTAACAAGTCTAGAATGTGTTTCACTACTATAAATTTGACTTTACATAAGTAGGTTTTGAAACATTGATTTCGGTGCATCAACGTTGTGGATTAGTGATAAGGAAGAGATGATTATAACCGAAAGGTGCCGCATTTGATTCTGGGTGATGGGGTGCACTTTTTTGTTTGAGATGGAAGATGAGGTGTTAAAGGGAGAGGGTCAAAAAGAAAAAAAAAAAACACGAGGTATTTGTAATCTGTGGTTTACAAAAGAGAAACAGGTGTCAGGGAAAAATTATGTTGACTCAACGATTCTTTATAGATAAACTCGCCAGTATATCCTACTTAAACAGACGAAGTTACACCTGCTACACCTCCAGGTTATCTGGTGGATGGCTAACTAAGGAAATTCGATGCGACCAGGTAAATCACCACCCCAAAAGATTTGTTTGAGTCAAGACCATTGTGGAGTTCTTGTCTTGCACTATCTTTCCCTTGTTTTTGTCAAAAGCATTTTACCATATTTTGCGACAAGACAAGATCTAAGAGCTTCCTAGAAAACGTTTTACACGGGATTGGCAAAAATAAAGTAAATTAAAAAGAAAGCAAATGTACAAAACTACTGTACTTGTACTCGATACTTCAAACCACATCGGAACGTGAAAGGTATTTTGTTTGGTTATTTTTAATTTTTTTTTCTTGCTGTTTACTTTTTGTTTGCTTGTTTCTGGTCTTATGATATGTATTGCCTCTGGTCTGGTATGGTTGATCATTACTTTTTTTAATCTCAAATTCCCTTTGTCAGCCAATGAAAGTTAAGGCAAGGGAGTATTATAGACCAAGTTTGAATCTGGGCTGGCGAGGTTAACAATTAGCCATTAGATTACAGGTAATGAGTTTTTAATGGTTCGAACTAGCTTTAGTCACAAGTTGGTCACTAAAATGAAAGCAGTCACAGAAAGGCCAATTACATTTCGCTGCCTAATCATCCGAAAAGAAATCAAACTTATGACATAATTAATTCATTATTTTCACACCTCAAGAACCATGACCTCATTTCCATTTGAAATGTTGTCTCGGGAACGGCACTTCCAAGAATATTTCTACCGGTTAATGACTACAAATTAACATCGGAAATAACGAGCTGGACTCTAGTTGTGCTGGAAATCTAGAAATTAATAAAGGAAGTCTAGATATATAGCAAGGGCAACAAGTAGTTTTCTTTCCAGGTAGTTTTCTGTTTTAAACACAAATAAGTAGTGAAAAGTACAGTGATCAAAGTAAAAAAAAATCATTTTATACTTAAATTAAATTTTACAATCCCTAAGAAAATCGAACACCAAAGAATTGAAAAGGTAATCGCCGAACAATACCTGTTACGGCGATAGATTTTCAGACTGAATCGGAGCCATCAATGAACCACGACAGGTAGACAAATGTGGCAACTTTAATGATGATCCAATACGTAAAAACTGAAATAAAGGGTAGTGTGACCAGGCGACCTTAACTAACTTACAATTGCAATGAATAGAAGTCATTGAGCGATTATGAACAACAGATGTCAATCATCTATGAAATTACAAACTATTTCGAGGTAACAGGCAATCGACAAAACGCGTAATCATGACGAAAACGATAACAATAATTTCTTACGTACCTCTATCCCGACGTTGGGGCGAAACTGGCTAAAGGGCAGTAGAAATCTTACATACAACTTGATGCTAACATTAAACTCGAACACCGCCCGCACTGACACTACGAAAACCACGAGGCCAGCTTCCTTTTACATTTGACTGCGCATGCAGAGCGAACACAACGGTAACGCAACACTGTGACACAACGGTAACGCTTACATGGCTCCCATAAATTGTCAACGTCAATTTACTTATTTCAAAAGAAAAAAAAAAGCCTGACAAAAGATAATTATAAAAACAGTGTTTATCAGCTGGATGTTTGTCCTTGAACTTGCTACTCCTTTCTTCTCGGTGGGGACTCCCTGGTCTGCCATTAATCTTCACCGCACCGCACAAGACAAACTAGCTTCTGGACAGGTCTGTCAAGAAACACAGGAGGTTTGGTTCTACTTCCACGTCTATCCAAGGATGGGTCTGCTACTACGAGTTTCACCTTCCTCAGGAGGCCATCGTTGCTTGGGTAAGTCTGGACTCACGAGCGAGTCGCAATTGGTTCCTGGGTAGATTATCATCTTTAATGATGACAACATCACCCACTTCTATGCGTCTGACTGTACGCACCCATTTCCGCCTAGGCTGCAGCAACTGGCGGTAATTGTCTTTGCACTTGATCCAAAATTCATTTGCTAAGTACTGTACACGGCGCCATCTCTTCTTAGAGAAGAGGTCAGCTAGCTGAAAGGATCCAGGAGGAGGTAGGACGACAGAAGATTTCATGGTCAGCAGCTGATTGGGTGTCAGTGGATCTAGACATTCTGGGGAGCTCACATCATTAACTTCAAGTGGTCGAAAATCCACAATCGATTCAGCCTCAACCATGAAAGTATTCAGGGATTCATCATGGAGCTGTGATCCATGGCGGCTCAGCAGGACTGCGAGAGCGTTCCGTACCGATCGAATTTGACGTTCCCAGGCACCTCCCATATAGCTAGCATGGGGTACATTCATTTTGCAATCCACCCAGTCGCAGTTTCTTTTTAGAGGCTCTTGTCGTATTTTGTCATGATCTAATTCTGAGAGGGCCTCCTGAAGCTAGTTCCTCGCACCGAAGAAGTTTGTTCCCTAGTCTGAACGGATCTGGCGAACTGGGCCGCGACGGCCGACAAAGCGGCGGTAGGCATTAATAAAGGAATCCGCTCTCAGAGAATTTGCAACTTCCAAGTGGACTGCTCTGGAGGCCATGCACGTGAAGAGAACTCCATATCTTTTTAGTTGATGATGTCCCTCCTTCACGTACCAAGGTCCAAGGTAGTCCGCTGCACCGTAAGAGAAGGGTGGAGCAGATTGAACCCGGTCTTTTGGAAGAGCTGCCATTTTCTGTTCCTGCACTGCTCCCCTCAACTTTCGGCGGCATACGCATTTCGCAATGTGATCAGGCACGGCAGAGCTGGCACCAATGATCCAGAATCCAGAGGATCTGATTTTGTTGTGTGTCATTCCACGCCCCTGATGTTCTACAGAATCATGACAGTAGGAAATGATCAGGTCTGTCATATGTCCTTTCTTGGGTAGGATAGCAGGGTACTTGGCTGCAGTTGAAAGATCTGCATGCTTCAGACGACCACCAACTCGGAGCACGCTATTCTCTTCAAGGAAGGGATCAAGCGTATAGAGATTGATAGTTTTTTTCATGACTCTGGCAGAGGTGCAGTCGTGTGAACCATGCTGTAAATTGTTAGATCAAAGCAGCCTGATTTCATCTTGGAATTCCTCCCTTTGAATACTTTTGACAATCTCTGTTTCTGCCTCTTGGAGCTCTTCTTTATTAACTGGAATATACTGGCCCGTTTTCCTCTGCTTAGACTCTTTAGTTTTCATCATGTCTCGCCCTTCTGAACCGGTTCTGTATTTTCTCTGGAGACTAAGGCAAACAGCAACTGCTCGCTTAGGTTTATGCCAGCTGGAGAAGTACTTCAAGCGATCGGGAAGAGAGAAGCATTCTCGGGTTTGGGTAGTCAAGGCTGAAATATTTAATCTTCTTTACTTCGGGGTCATCCGGAGAAATGCACATGGGTTCGCCACCATCAAGTGAGCTCTGATCTTCCAGTGGTTTCCAGAGAAACTCAGGGCCATTCCACCAGCGCGAGTTTTCAATTAGATTCGGTACATTCTGACCACGAGAGGCATCGTCTACTGGATTCTGATCTGTCTCTACATACTTCCACTGATTGGGTAAGGTATGGTCCCGGATCTACTGGACTCTATTTGCGTCAAATACATGGGATCGCCTCGCATCGTTGCGATTTTGGATTAACATGCTCTTTGCATGGCGTTTTAGTACGTGTTCCACCTAAAAAGTAGTACTTGAATTTCTGGTACCAAAACAACAGATTGCATTTGAAGTGCAAGAGTATCATAGCTAGCTAAGTCTAAATGGGCATTTTAGGCAGGTAATAAACTAATAGTTACATAAAGAGAAAAAAGTGTGCTAATCCCTTTTTTGTTTGTTCATGCCAGGTTCACAACAGCCTACGCTCAAAGTGACTTCCTTCTCAGGTCTAACTTAGGCAGGATTTGCTCTTCCAAGCAACCGTCACGTCCCAGGACAAACTCGTTTCAGTCTTAGACGAGAGGTTTTACGCCACCCCTTCACAAGATCGTCAACATACCGTAAAATATGTTCTGCTCAAGGACGGGTTAGTTGTGAATTGACTAAACGTCGACAGTTTTATTTCTTGTATTGAAAAATTGTTTTAACACCAAATTATCACAAACGATTAAGATTCAATCACTGTGCATTTTTCTATTTTCACAATTGTCTCTTAGGTTTGGAAGATCGTCAAAATGCAAAACGAACTTTTCTGCACGTCTTAACCATAAAGGGTTTCAAAAAGTGAGTTTGAAACTTCGTTATTAAATTTCAAATTAACACGAAAATTAATTAAAAAAACCCATCGACAAAAGTTAGACAGAGTTCTTGGATTGTCCTCCTATTTCAACTAGTAGATATGACTGGATTTTTGACAACCGTTTCAATACTTTGCACCAAATCATCTGATACGTTACTTTGATTTAATGTCTCCTAAAGGCCTTAAAAATCACTGCAAGCGATGAAAAAAACAAAAAAACAAAAACAAAAACAAAACAAAAATAGAGAGAGAAGAGCAAGAAAAGGAAGAAAAGGAAGCAGACGGAAAAAGAAGACTGACATACCTTTTAATTTCTATATCTTCCACTTTGGAGATTCTTTAACACTGTTCATATATATTTTCGAATCAAATCTTGTAGAAATTTATAAGCATAAAAGACACTGATGTAATATGGTTTGGTAATTTGTAGATGCCCTGTGGATGAAACGATTAGTGTTATTCCATTGAGTCAAGTTGGCATCTCCCGATTCACCACTGAAGGGTTCAAGTTCATTGCTGATCACCCATTCGTGTTTGTCCACTTCCATATAAGGATCTACGCCGCAAGGAAGCCAAACTCCAGATGTGCCCAAAGATGCATCAAAGAAGCCCGATGGAGACGTGACGTCAGCAGTGATGACAAATCGTGTCCACTGGTACAGGGACCCCTGACCATTGACACAGACGTAAATGAATTTAATGCTCATCATGGAACCATACAAAATTAATCCAACCTTAGATGCATACAGTATTCACTGTAATTTCTTATTATCACAAAATGGATTTTGTTTAAGTCCAGCAGCTCAGGCTTTTAATAAACAAGGTAGAAATGGAATTTGTTTTGGCCAGTTTTCCAAATACGATGGCTAAACGATTTTACAATGACAGCGTCATCACAACTCACGACTGAATAGGGTATTTCTCAAAGGATGAAAACAAAAAATAGTTAAGTTCTCTTCTTCTTTGATTGCACGAACTTTGTTCTTAACAACGACAACAACATCAGCTGGCATGATCGTAAATACAAACAGTGTTGCAAAAGATTTTTTTAAACTAAAACAGTAATGATTTTCCTGAACATATAATAAGGTTATGATAAAGCAATAAAGTTACATCGGTTTGATTTGAAAGAAGAATATTGCCCAGATCAAAGCAAGATGAAATGAATTTTGCTAATTAAATATTAACAAAATGATTTGTAGAAGTTGTAAGTTCGGACATAAGCTTGTTACGGAGATAACTGTTTGAGAGTTAAAAATATTGAAGATCCGATACCAGGATTCATTATAAAAGAGGTAAAAAACGTTCTCTGGTAAAATTGTTTAAAATTGTGAACTTTCAACAGCCAGTCAGCTGTCTTCAACGGACAAAAACGAAATGATAAAATAGACCTAAGAATTTTGAATATAACAAGCGAAAGGCGTATATTAAATAGAATACGTGTGAAAGAATGTGAGAATGCTAAAAGTATTTCACACGTATTCTATTTAATATATGCCTTTCGCTTGTTATATTCAAAATTCTTAGGTCTATTTTATCATTTCATTTTTGTCCGTCGAAGACAGCAGACTGGCTGTTGAAAGCTCACAATTTTAAACAATTTTACCAGAGAACGTTTTTTACCTCTTTGTTTGAGAGTTCTTACATCAAATTAACCCCTCCCCTTTTAGGCCTACTCTGGGACCTTAAGTCGCCTAAAGTCGCCTTAAGTCGCCTTAAGTCGCCCTAAGTCGCCTTAAGTCGCCCTAAGTCGCCTTAAGTCGCCTAAAGTCGCCTTAAGTCGCCCTAAGTCGCCTAAAGTCGCCTTAAGTTGCTATCGGTTATGCAATGTTCAAAAGGTTTCAACACACTCAAATTGCCCCTGTAGAAGGTTATTAGACTCGTAACTGTCATGTTAGGGTAAACTCCACTCTAACCCTATGGAGGAGGAAGCACAATGACCCAATGGTTGGTGCAATGGACCCCTATTGTGGATCATTGTATTGTGTTCATACTCTCATAGTGCCTCTCCTCATCCAGATGTATAAATGGGTACTGGATATGGAACGGGGGGGGGGGGGGGTGGGCAGGGTGCAGCAGAGGTAACCTCGATAGTTGTGATTTTAATTTTTTTAACACTCGTTCCCAATGCATTGGAGCCATCTAAACCCCCGCTTAAAGGGCCCTAGTCAGCCACACCTTTGTTTTTGTTTACATACAAGAGGTTGGCTTTTATGCTTTATTCAGAGCATGTCAAAGCAAAGAAAATCACTGTGAAGCTACTAAAGATAAAGGGACATACTTTCAGGAACAAAACTTACAGTAAAGCAACAAGACTTTGCCTCACCATGCAATATCAATAATTTTGATGGCATCGAAAATAGCAGAGGCTGACTAGGGTCCTTTAAGAAGTTGAGGACCCGACAATTACAAGGCCGTGGCTCCCTTAGACATAAAAAACCCTAATATTATTATAGTCTTGCACCTCTCTAGCCCCCATGTTAGCAGCGATAATTTCTACATGTGGACAATACTTAAATAGGAATAACAATCTGATGTATACTCTCTCACAGATGGCTTTTTATTTCTATCAAGTTTTCTTTTTTTTTCTTGTATTTCATTGTAAAAGAGTTAATAATTAAGATGACACTCTGTGTTGTCATCAGGAAATATATTAAATGTGGAAGGATATAACAAATGACTATACTGCAATAACTTCATTTAAGCTTATCAATTTTTGTACGATATTTCTGAATCAAATCTTCCGAAGACCTACAGTGTATAATTAATAAACAACAACAGTGAGAGGTGTTCCAGATCCTTTAGATGAAAAGAAAAAAAACAGAAAGATTTCTGGGTTAAGGCTCAATTCTTTCTAGTCACTTTTACACTGAGCAGTAAAAATATGGTCATCCAAAGTCAATTGAACCGAATTGAGTTTACACTTTAAATACTTTACTTACCCAGTGTAAAAGAGTGACAAAAGTGGGCCATTTCTCCAGCAAAAATCATTGTTTGCATTTTACTTCCACATTCGACCAACTGTAAACGTTTGAATTTCGTAATTGGACGAACCAACTTGCAGCATAATGTTTATCTATCCTTTTCCTACACATGATGAAGCCAGGTATTCACATAATCTTATACACTTTACGTGGACTGCGCTACTGTTACTATCGAAAGCTAAGGTACAGAAAATTCTCTGTGATCAACTCTCAGTAAACATGGCCGCCATGGGAATGTTTGGAACACGTGACTTAGTTCGGCCCCGTGACTAAGTACGCGAGCTCACGCGACCTACTCGCGCTCACGCGAGTATGATTACTCCGACAGGCGTTTACATAAGACAAGAAAAAAAAACTAAACGCCAAACTAATACTCTCCGAAATATTTGAAGACAGTATTTATTATCGGGTGATTTGAAATCACCCGAACACTTAGCAAGAGAACTCGAGTTTTCGTGGCACAGATATCTTTTGTCTCTTTGAAGCATGGAAACCAGTTAGCGGCGCAAGGGTTACTGGGAGAATCAAAATGGCGGAGACCAGTGTGTCTGGTATCGATGTATCAATTTCTAGTATTTCGCTGTGAAAATGTCGTTCTGGGCATTTGTAATTTCTCAGGTGGAAACTAGTGAAAGTTTGGAAGATGTATTTCCTGGTGGTCTGATTAACAAAACCTTCTAAAAAGAATCGATTCACTGTATAAACTGCCAGGGTCATCAAGGTTTTCTGGAACCTGACAGGTAGTTGGTGAAATTTGACAGGACGTGTTCTTACGAAGGAACTTAGCATGCGCTACTCATTATGGTATTGGAATATTTTGTCTGACTTGTTATATCCTGTGCGACTTACGCGAAGTAGTTGTTAGATGAAATATTTAGTGTGACTCACATGAAGTGTGTGAGAATTAAACCATGTGCTTTTAGAGTGTACACATCGAGCTCGAGTGAATTTGGAGTGTTACATTGGCGACGAGGATGGGATTCGAACCCACGCGTGCAAGACTAGAAACCTTCGAACACAGCCATTTATCATCCCCGACGAAGCGAACAGCGTCGGCAAAGCATGGGAAGAATGGCTGGAGGGAATTGAGCGAGAATTCCGATACTTCAGAATTACGAAGGCCGTCGATAAGAAGGATGCTATAATAATTTACGGCGGGAAAGAGATAGCTCGATTAGAAAAGAGCCTACCGGATCCAGAGGTGGAAGATGTGTACCTGAAGTTGCATACTAAGCTGAATGATCACTTCACTCCAAAGAAGAATAAGCATCATGCGAGGTATTTATTTTTGAAAATGAGGCCACACATGGGTGAAACCACAAGGGCATACGCGGCAAGGCTGCGAGAGAAAGCGAAGGAATGTGAGTTTGGAGCTACATTCGACGAGAGAATTTTGGAGCACATAATTCAAACCATTGATAACAAGAAGATGATTGAGAAAGCCATTAGCAAGACGTGGGATCTAACACGATTTCTGACCGAAGCAAGCCAGACGGAGGATATTGCGAGGCAAATGAAAGATATGGGAAGTGAGAATGTTTCCCGTGAGAATGTTTCTCGTGTGCATTCCGACTTGCAATACCCCAAACAACAAAGCAATGGATCCAATGAAACACAGCGGCTTGGGAAAAAGCACAAATGTCAATATTGTGGATTGTTTGGAGTCCATGAGAAAGGGAAAGATTGCCCTGCCTATGGTAAGAAATGCCATAAATGCCACAAATTGAACCATTTCTCCTCTGTATGCAAATCTGAGATTGCTCGTAGCCACAAGTTCAGAAGACAGAAGCAAAGTAAAAGGAAAAGCAGTGGGAGAATTAAGAAGACAACTGAAGATGCAGAATCCACGAGCTCGGATGATGATTTTTTCGGCCAGGCAGTGCAACACTTAAAGCAGGCCAAGAAGATAAGAGTGGCAAAAATGGTGATGATTATCGAACTGTTATGGTGAGATTAAATGACGTGGATGTCTTGATGGAAGCAGACAGTGGGGCGGATGTTAATATTATGGACGAACACCAGTTTAAGGCATTCAGCTACAGAACACATGACAAGCCAATCCTTGCAAACAGTAATGTCAAGTTGCGTACTCTCCAGCACAAACTCGAGGTCAAAGGAGAATTTCAAACTGTGATTCGTAATGAGACGTGTGGGAAACCGACCAAATTTGTTGTGAGTGCAAACCCCCTCAATCGAAGGCAGAGGTGAGAAGTTTCCTTGGTATGACTGGTTATCTATCCAAATTTATACCTCGGTATGCTTCGCTCACGAAACCACTGAGAGAGCTTACTCACAAGGAGGCTAAGTTTCACTGGGGAAGAGAGGAAGATGATGCATTTGAAGAATCGAAAGCCAACATCTCCAGCAAGGATACAATGGCATTCTTCAACCCCAAGCTACCAATCATGGTGAGAGTCGAAGCTAGTTACAATGAAGGTTTATCAGCTGGCCTTTTTCAGCAATCTGCCAGGGGCTGGCAACCAGTGCATTTCATAAGTCGTACTCTCACTGATCTGGAAAAGAGGTATAGCCAGACAGAGAAGGATGCTTTATGTGTTAAATGGGCCAAGGATCGATTCTCTATCTACCTTCTTGGTGCACCCAGGTTTACGATTATTACTGCACACAAACCACTCCTGCCATTGTTTAATAAGCCAACGGCGAAGCTTCCCCCCGAATCGAGAAATGGGTGATGGACATGCAGGATGTGGACTTTGAAATGAAATACGAGTCTGGTAAAGATGAGGCTGACCCTCTAGACTTCTTGTCAAGGCACCCATTACCAGTTGTTGGAAACAATGACACTGAGAAGATTTTGAAGGCAAGCATTGAAACGGAGCATGCAGTGGTGCTAGACAGAATTAGAGAAGAAACACATCGTGATAGAGCTTTGCAAAAACTGAGCCAAACTATCAGGACAGGTAATTGGGAGACCAACAAGAAGGATGCTGACCTGGCACCATTCTACCCGATTAAGGACGAAATTTACGAAGCACAAGGTCTGATATTCAGAATGGAAAGAATTGTTTTACCAATGGTGTTACAGCAGAAAGTCATCAGATCAGCCCACAAGCTGGGACATCTGGGAACCACCAAGACGAAACAGATGCTTAGGGCTAAGTATTGGTTCCCCGGCATGAATGCGATGATTGACCAAATGATAGGTCATTGTTTTGACTGTCAAGTTACTACCAAAGATCGCAGACAAGAACCTATCAAACCATCGGTGATCCCGAAGGAACCTTGGGGAGAGATTTCAATCGATTTCGGAGGACCTTACCCAGACGATCATTACAACTTGGTAGCAATTGATCAAAGAACCCGATACCCGGAAGTAGAGGTGGTGTCCTCAACAGCAGTGAAGCCGACTAAAGAGAAGTTGAAGAAAATGTTTGCTCATCACGGTGTACCCAAACGAGTGCAGTCTGACAATGGTCCGCCATTTAATTCGAAAGAGTTTGCAACCTTTGCAAAAGAAGAGGGCTTTGATCATCATCGTGTGACACCAGAACACCCCGAGCCAACGGCCAGGTGGAACGGTTTATGCAAGTGTTAAACAAGACGGAACAAATTGCCCATCTCCAAGGAAAAACTGGACTTGACAGGAATATGGTTGTCTGTGATATGTTGATGGCATATAGGGACACACCTCACCCTGCCACTGGGGTTACTCCATAGCAAGCTATGTCGAATAGGCCTATTAGGACCAAACTTGATCACACAGTACCAAGAGAAAAAAGTGAGCAGGATGAGCTGATCGATGAGAAGACCGAGTATATAAAGAGAAGATGAGACGCGATGGCGTGAATATCAAAGAACACAACTTCTGTGTGGGAGACTATGTCCTACTTAGACAAAAGAAGGTGAATAAATGGTCGACCGCCTATGAGCCTATCTTCTACACAGTTATCAGAATTAGTGGTTCGACGATCATGGCAAGGCGAGTTACAGATGGTCGTGAGATCCCGAGATTCAAGCCAGTTTAAATTGGCTAATGCTATCATGCATGAGGAAGGTGCCAAAGGGGAAGATAGTGAGGATTGGAGAGAGACACTACTTATGAATTCTGGCAATCCGAGCACAGTCCAGTCCAGCAGTCCAGTCCAAGCCATCCCTGAACAAAGTGATTCTGCTGAAGAGACTGTTGCAAACGGATCATTAGGGCATGCCAACCAACAGTTGGAAGAGCTTCCTACAGTTCAGACAGAAGAAGGTTCTACTTCCAGCTCTCCTACTCCCAGAGTACAGTCATCTAGGCCTAGACGAGAGCGACGTCGACCTGCTTATTTGACTGATTACGTCACGTGACATGTTTACATTAATTTTGATCGGACACCAGAAGCATTTAGAATATGCAATTGAGTTGAACTGCAGTATTAATTAGATAAACTTTGATATTTTTGTTATGAGCATACTAACCTACTAACCCACTAGTTTTAAACATTAATTAGTCACATTAAGTCTCAAGACTTTGGTTCTGATTGATTCAAAGACTCTGGAACATTGAATTGGATTTTGCCATCCTGTGTTATTATTTTATTGTATGTGGACTGTGTAGACAACTGCAAAAAAGGGGGAGATGTTATATCCTGTGCGACTTACACGAAGTAGTTGTTAGATGAAATATTTAGTGTGACTCACATGAAGTGTGTGAGAATTAAACCATGTGCTTTTAGAGTGTACACATCGAGCTCGAGTGAATTTGGAGTGTTACATGACTGAGGCAAGAGAGTATCAAGTCGATTGGGTCCCTGAAAAGGACTGAAATTGACAGTGGAGATGCCAAAAATGGCAGATAAGTCTACCAAGATAACCATTTTTATAATTCGGGAAGCATTGTAAAATAAATGCATGTAAAGGAGCTAAATTAATTTAAATTTCCCTGTTGTTTGAATAATTGATGGAAAAAATACAAGCACTTCAAATTAAATCAAGATATCTTAAATTTAATATGAATATATTTTTATTAGTTTTGTTTGATTTTTTCATTGTGATATCTTCACTAATATTCATGCTACCTTGCTGGCGTCTATTGTTATTATTATTCTTATAGTTGTAACTGTTCAGTGTTGTCGTAATCCTTTCTTTAATAGTATTTTTTTTAATGGTTTGAAATCTGGCCCGGGTTGTTCGAATGCTGGGTTAGTTTAATCAGGCTTTGAACAACCCAGCCCTGGATATTTGAGACTGTGGTGACTTAATTATGTACCAGTATTGGTACAATATTGGTTTATTGCAATAGATATATGGAGAGACTGTTGCTAAGTTTGAATTTATAGCACTCGAGTGAAATAAAGTACTCGCCAGGTCACCTGAAGTCGCCTTAAATCGCCTGAAGTCGCCTTAAGTCGCCTAAAATCGCCTTAAATCGCCTAAAGTCGCAATGTTTTTTCTGCCAATTTTGCTTAAGTCGCCTAAAGTCGCCTTAAATCGCCCAAAGTCGCCTTAAGTTACGGCGACTTAAGGTCCCAGAGTAGGCCTCCTTTTTTGGCCGAGAAATAGCAAAGAAGAACCCTTTAAATGAAGTAGAGTGCAAACACACTCTCTGATCCGAGACAAAATTGATTGGTTTCCTTTGCGGTCGGAAATTAACGCGACGCAGTGCAATTTACTATCCTTTTACCTACTTGATCCTAATTAACAGCATTAGTCAAAACTAGTATTTTGAGCAAGAAAAACAACTTTTGTATCTGTTTTAGGTGTCACCCTCATGGCAGGTCTATCTTTAGCAGTTTTTATCAGCAATTTGCATTATGGGAATGATTCGGTTATCTCGCAAGAAAACCAGCACAATAAAAGTCTACACTTCAAATATTGATGACGTTAGAGAACTAGACCTGTCCAAATAAAGATATAGGTGGCAACGAGAGTCCACGAGCTCATTAAAAGAAAGAAGACGTTTGTAATCAGAAAAATGCAAGACAAAAAAATCTGAAATGATGTGAATATTCACGCACCCTATTTCCTAGCCTTTTGTTTGAGATGGAGCGCTAGCTCTCATGTGTGTAGTCCCATATATTGCTTTGAAACTATTGTTCTAGAAGCAGTGAACCAGGAAGCGGGTAACCGATAAAAGACCGTAAAAATAAAGTAAACCGAAGGAACATGTAGAAATGGATTACAGATCAACAATACCTCTACATAGAAGATTAAAAAAATGCCGAAGAAACACGATGCAAAAACCTTAAGTAGAACGGGAAAAAAAAAGTCTTTTTCTCCGTTTAACATAGCCTGACATAAGACAAAAAATTATAAGTAAAGAAATTAACATTGCTTTTGTAACTATAGATTTACACGATTTCTTTTCACCAGTTTAAACCTCAAATTCTGGGAAAACTGTAATGATTAACAACTGGATCATTGGGGATATAATGCAATTCGAGAGTTTCATTGGCTGAGCCATCATGGGTTACACAGGGAATATTACATGCCCGCGCGTGAATACGAATTTTTTCTTCGAGTGTTCAACTCGATACTCACGAATGAGCGCAGCAAACGAGTGAGATATTGAGCTCAACACGAGTAGATAAAATTCGTATCCACAAGCGGGCCTGTAATATTCTGTTTATTATAAAACATACTAATAACGACGTTTCTGACGATTTTCCGAAGATTTCCGACCACTTTCCGAAGATTTTCGAAGATTTTCCAAAATTGTTCCGAAGGCCAGACGAACGCTTTCGAACATTTTACGAAGATCACCAAAGCTTGCCGACGATTGCCGAAGACGACCGAAGAAGATCCGAAGATGTTTCGATCATACATCAACAAATTTAAGTGTAGTTAAAGGGACAAAAGAGAAATGGTATCAAAAGGGAATGATATCTTCACAGTGTCGAAGATAAACATAGTATCTTCACTGCGAGAGGGGTGGCGAATGGTAAATGCGAGACGACGAGATTAGCGTTTTTCTTTGCGAGCCCGAGACGTTTTGATTTCTTCAATTGCGAGACCGAGACTTTAAAGTGTTTTAAATGCGAACTTAAGACGTTCAGTTTCTAAGATGTTGTGAAGTTATTTAACTTCATCATTAAAAAAAAACAAAACAAACACATCGGTACTTCGTGACTTTCTTAGCCTTGAAAAAAATTGAGACTGCGAGACAGCTTTGGGAGAAAAATCGAGACTGCGAGACGCACATAACCGCTAAAAAACGAGACTGCGAGACCCGTGAAATTCGGCGAAACTTTTGCGAGACCCATGGTTTTTGAAGGACCATTCGCCACCTCTTGCGAGGGATGAAGATATGATTTCTTAGTAAAAGGAAAAATCGTAGTATTTTACTGGTGTTTATATACCAAGAACCATTATACCATGCTCTACGATTATGCTAGGTGTACACGGTACGTGTATATTTTAATTTTAGTTTAGTTTCCTATATTTTGGGGGCGTTTTTAATAAAACAATTATTCTACTAGCGCTTGTTGGATATCAGATGATTATATCTGATATCCAACGAGCGCTCGTTTTGTAATCTCTAATTTCAGTCTCCCCGAGACAAGCCACATACTTCTCGGAAACTAATCATGATTGACTAAGAGAACAACAAAACAAAAAACAGAAACAATAACCCTAAAAGCGTGATACCGGGAGCCAATGATATTCGCTAGGTAGCCTGCAAGGAAGCTGTCTTTACAGCTCTTCTTAGCAGGGTGGGGAAAGGAGAACAGGGAGAACTAGACAGCACGTGTCACGGATTGACAAAGTTGCCAGTCATTTGGTGTTCAGATAGTGTGAAAATAAGGTTGGATTCGGCCTAATCAAAGATGACAAACTGACTAAAAATACATACAAGTGCAAAGAAAGTAATCAACCAAGTAACACATAGGCGCCTTTTCTCCCTTTCTCCTACATTATTGATCGCGTGTACAAGTCAGATTAATATTATGAGAACACGAGCCATACTAGTGCACTAATCTATTTTGTATGGTATGAGGGAAACCCCTATTTTATTGTAACTTTTGTAAATCATATTTCGATTTTACATTCAGTTGTTTTACAATGCACCTGAGGTTAGTTGTGCAGAAGTTTCGCATTTCAGAAGCTCAGACTTTTCCAATACTTCTCAACTAACCAGGCAGTAATTGCTGTAAAGTTTTCTCCACAGGCTACCGAGTCATCTGAATCATAGTTTTCTGTCTGATCAGCTGAGGCGAAGGTCTCAGGTAGCTATTCAATACGACACATGTTTGATCTTGGTTGACAAATTTTGAATCCATATGTATTGTTTGTATTTTAGATCTGGTTTCTGGGTGGGGAATAAACTGTTCGTATTTAAATGCTTTAATTTTTTAATGAAAAGAAACTGCTTAGCTCTCATACTTAAAAACTCTGTCGAAATGTAAACTTAAGCATAATCAACGTGCTGCACGAAAGTCGAGAAATCATTTATAGTCCAGTTATGCATGAAATGAGGGAATCCCCCTCTCTTGATTTAATTCGTTATTCAACTTCCAGTTGTGTTTCAACACGCGGTAAGGTAAGGTACGCATGCAGAAGTTCTTCTATTCAGAAACTCCAACTGTTCAAATATTTTAAATTTAATTGTTGTAAACTTTTCTCCATAGGCTACCGGCCATCTGAATCACAGTTTTCCGTCTCATCAGCTGAGGTGAAGGTCTGAGGTAAGTATTCGATACGACATATGTTTAATCTTTGTTGACGAATTTTGAATCCATATGTACTGTCTGCATTTTAGATTTGGTCTCTCGTAAAAAATGAACCATTCGCATTTTGTTTAATAGTAAAAAATGCTACTGTCGTATACATTTTGTCCTACACTGTACTCGGTCATATTGATTTAATGTCCAAAACTGTCCAGAAGCAACCACTGAATATTACTGAAGTTCATTGAAGGTCATTCAACTTCCCATATCAACTCAACTTTATTTCCGAATATTCAACTGCTTATTACTTTAGTTAAGTTTCAAAAGGCGAATGTCTGTATTTTAAAGGGGAAGGAGGCAAGTTAGGTGATCTTAGTGGAGCTATGTCGTGTATTCGACTTTTAGCGGCGTTTATGTGTATTTTGTTGATGACGTTACTCGCTGGTGACTGAGAACTGCTAATTGTCACAATATATCCTGAAAAGTAATAAAGTGTGAAAAAGAAAGAGCCCGAACGAAAACAGAAAACTGTGATAGACTTTCGTTGTTGTAGGGGTTTCTGTGATATTTGCGAGGAAGCCTGCAAGGAAGCTGTCTTCTGAGCTCTTCTGAGCAGGGTGGGGTAAGGGAGAGCAAGGAGAACTAGACAGAATCTGTCAAGGATTGACATAGCTGATAGTCATTTGTTGTTTAAATACTTGCGCCATAAAGTTGTATTCGTAATCAAAGATGAAAAACTAACAAGAAATACCAAGTAATCAAGTAATTAGCACACAGACGACTTTTCGAATCCTTTCTCTTACACTACTGATCACGTGTACAAGCCAGATTAATATTATGAGGTCATGAGCCAGAGCGCTGATCTTTCATGGAATGAGGGAAAAACCCCTTGCTGTTTATTTGTAATTCAACTTTTAGTTTCGCTTTCAATCATTTTCTATACGCGGTAAGGTCTAGTCGATTCAGAAACTCAGACTTTTCCAATGTTTCTCAACGACTCGTGTAGTAATTGCTGTAATCTGTTCTCCATAGGCTAGCAAGTTATCTGAGACCATCTGAATCATAGCTTTCTGTCTGATCAGCTAAAGTGAAGGTCTGAGCTGAGGTACGTATTCGATACATAATAGATGCATAATCTTTGTTGACGCATTTTGAATCCATACGCATTGTCTGTATTTTAGATCTGGTTTCTCGTGGGGAATGAAGTATTCAAATTTTGCTTAATACTTAAAAATGCTGCTGTTGTATGTGTTTTTTCTCAACGTTAGTCAATCATATGCATAAGACATCCAGAAATTGGCGACACTGATCACTTGATATCACTGAAGTTTATTGAAGGTCATTCAACTTTCCGTACCAAACGTGCTTTCCGACCTCAACTTTATACCCGAATATTCAATTGTTTCGTATTCATTTTTCAAAGGGCGACAGTGTGTTTTTCAAAGGGAAAGGAGGCAAGTCAGGTGATCTAGCTAATGATGGAGCTTTGTGGCGTATTCGACTTTGAGCGGTGTTAATGTGTATTTTGTTGATGACGTTACTCGCTGGTGACTGAGAATTGCTAATTGTCACGATATATCCTTAAAAGTAATCAAGTGCGAAAAAGAAAGAGCCTGAACGAAATGGTGGACTGTTTTTGTGATATTTGAGAAGTAGCCTGCGAGAAAACTCTCCTTACAGCTCCTCTGAGCAGGGTGGGGTAAGGGAGAGCAAGGAGAACTAGACAGGATCTGTCAAGGATTGATATAGCTGATAGTCATTTGGTGTTTAAATACTTGCGCCATAAAGTTGTATTCGTAATCAAAAATGAAAAACTAACCAAAAATACCAATTAATCAAGTAATTAACACACAGGCGACTTTTCGAATCCTTTCTCTTACACTGTTGATCGCGTGTACAAGCCAGATTAATATTATGAGGTCATGAGCCAGAGCGCTAATCTTTCATGGAATGAGGGAAAAACCCCTTTTTGATCATTTGTAATTCAACTTTTGGTTTCGTTTTCAGTCATTTTCCATACACTGGAAGGTTCTAGTCGATTCAGAAACTCAAACTTTTCCAATGTTTCTCAACGACTCGTGTAGTAATTGCTGTAATCTGTTCTCCATAGGCTAACAAGTCATCTGAGATCATCTGAATCATGGTTTTCTGTCTGATCAGCTGAAGTGAAGGTCTGAGCTGAGGTACGTATTCGATACATAATATTCGATACATAATAATGCATAATCTTTGTTGACGCATTTCGAATCCATATACATTCGTCTGTGTTTTAGATCTGGTTTTTCGCGGGGAATGAAGTATTCAAATTTTGCTTGATATTTAAAAATGCTGCTGTTGTATGTGTTTTTTCTGAACGTTACTCAATCATATGTATAAAATATCCAGAAATTGCGACACACTGGTCACTTGATATCACTGAAGTTTATTGAAGGTCATTCAACTTCCCGTATAAAACGTGCTTTCTGGCGCGGCCTCAACTTTATACCCGAATATTCAATTGCTTCGTATTCATTTTTCTAAGGGCGACTGTGTGTTTTTCAAAGGGAAAGGAGGCAAGTTAGGTGATCTTAGTGGAGCTATGTCGTATCCGACTTTTAGCGGTGTTAATGTGTATTTTGTTGATTACGTTACTTGCTGCGCTGGTGACTGAGAATTGCTCGTTGTCCTGGAAAGTAGTCAAATGTGAAAAAGAAAATGTCTGAACGAGATCAGTAACTCTGATAGACTTTCGCTGTTGTACGGGTTTTTGTGATATTCGCGAGGAAGCTCTCTTTTTCTTCTTAGCAGGGTGGGTAAAGGAGAACAAGGGGAACTAGACAGGATGTGTCACGAATTGACGTAGCTGATAGTCATTTGATGTTAAAATACCGTATTTATTGGAATAAACGCCGCCCTCGAATAAAGGCATCATGATGCGGCGTTTATTGCAAAAATAGACTCAAAAAAAGCAAATGCGGTAATATTCCAGTTTGAGAAAAAAAATTTTTTCCTTGATTGTATGTTTAAGAGCAGTACATTCGAAGCTCAAAGGAATATAATCAAAACACGCGAATAATATACGGTAGTTGACAGAATAGCTTAATAAAGGTTTGGAGATAACAATGTTTTTTTTTAGTTCGAAGATAGTATACTTCAATGCTCTTTCACTAAGCTCCCTAATCTCCAGAATTCTTGCAATGCACAGTCTCGTTGTCAAAGCGGAGTGGTTAACTGGCTCATGAAGAGGAAAGTGACATTGAAATTGAGTGAGCTTTATTCACTTTATGTATTGCAATAGTATTAACATTCAAATTGTGAAATTGAGAACGATATAGAAAATGACTTTCCAGACAAGCACTTAAACGTGTTTCTGTTTTTTAAAATTCAAATTTTCAGTTACCATACTATTGTTTGCAATAAATGAATTGGATTTTAAATACACGCCGCCCTCTTATAAACGCCACCATCGAATAAACGCCGCACTCGAATCACGATAAATTTATCATACGCCTCGGCGTTTAATTGAATAAATACAGTACTTGCACTATAAGGGTGAAGTCGTGTTAAAAAATAGGTCCGCAATGCATACGCGTGTTTAATGCGTTTTCAGCTAACTGGAGCCATAATCAGAGACGGACACTTTAAGGGGAGAGCCGTCCATGGAGTAGTGGAAGAAATGATAAGTTTTAAGCAGGAAATGTTATTGACAGAAGTTTACCGACAAATGTCAAATTAACTTGTTCATGAAATATCAAGATGGTTTCCTGGAATTGCTAAGCCTACTATATAAAAGTCTGTAACTGAGAACGTTAGCCCCAAGTCGATGACTTAATGGCCTTGAATTACACTGAAGTTCTGATATTAAGTTTTTACTATGGCTGTAAAGGGAATATAGACATGTTGAACAACAATCAATTTGCATGGAGAATTTACAAGGTTCTTTTATTAAAATGTAACTGTACGTGGAATAAAAAGGAAGCAACAACGCTAATCACTGTACATTTTGTATACTTCTTACGATAGCTTGTTGTAAGGTTGCATGTTGATCAATGGGTAGTTGTTTGTAGAGTGTCTTCTGGACAGAAGAGTGTTTCTAATAATTAACTGAATCAAAATCTTCAAGTGGTTGTCAGAATACAATAGTTGCACAAAGAATTCTGTGAATTAGCTCAACTCCTCACATAAAAAATATCGATGAGACGTTGATACAAAGTTAAATACTTGTATGAAAAAAGAAATAACAATGGAGAACAGAGTGCTCCATTTCCCATTGCCCAGCTAGTTTGCCTGACTTTGGTTTACTAGATTCTTGTGCTCACATCTGACATGGCATGGTGCAGATGTCTTGCGTCGTTGTTAGTGTCAAAATTGTTCAGTGTCAACTTTAAGTGTAAGAGCATGTTTCCAAAGCAACTGTCCTCAACTTTTCTGTGCATTAGTTACTTCTTTATAGGTGCAGATCAAAATGTTGGTATTTTGTCTGCTTTTGTATCTGAAGGTAAATGTCAGCACTGTTAAGTTTGAATTTGCATTTTACATTATGTGTGAAACTCAGTGCTGCTTTGTTTCACTGGATCTGTTTATAACTCACATAATTATTGAACTGCAGTAATAATAGTTCAAAAAACAAGTGAAAGGGTACAAATATACAGCAAAATTGTATAACAAGTTATTTTCCTACTTGTCAGGTCTGTGCAAGACATGCAAAACTGTCGCACTTTCTCTCTTTCGCTGATAACTAAATATTGACTACAACATTTGGGAAATAAATCACTTATTACACAATTTCATGTGCAGTATCGAAGTATAATTTTATTCGTTGTTTGTGTATTGTCTTGCTCATCAAAATACAGCACATTGACTCATAATAATATAGAGTAATGCTTTGTACATCAAAACATCTATTAAGATATATGTGCTGTATTGCATTGCATGGTATGCCATAATAGCCATTCCCTCCATGAGATGCACCTGTAGGGAGACATGATGGTAGTTGTTTTAATCATCTTGGATTGGATATTTGTTTTTATAAATACAACTACCATGATTCCCTGCAGGCACATCTCATAGAGGGAATAGAGCATTGCAAGGTATTGTATTGTATTGTATTGTATTGTACATGTATACATCTATCAAAAATTGATAACAAACATGGAATGCAGTGTATGACATTTACAAACTAAAAACTACATTCAGGCCTAAATAGTAGCCTGGTTAGCCTAAAAATCACTCTGCATAGCCTAAATAACACTCAGGCTAGCCTAAATAATGCTCAGGTTAGCCTGTTTACGGTTAGCTCTCGGTAGTGGAAATGAGGATGCCGATAATGAATAAAAAGTGTGCAGTCTGGAAATGTCATAGACCCCCTGGATGTAAGTCAGCTAGCTACGTGTATCAGTCTACAGCAAAGAGTCATTTGCTCGTACAGAATATCTTGAAGAGCTATATAGGTTATTTCCAATAATTAAATTCAGAGTGAAATAAATTTGCAAATTAATATATTCTATTTGATGAGACAATTCAACACATTGCTTTCCAGTATCTTCACCAAAGAGTGTTGCATTTCCTTGATTTGTAGTCTACAGACACAGTGATCGTTGGACCAATCATATCAAATATTGCAGGGCCTGGAATTTCCTCCACATCATTCAGTTTGTCATGTAGTAGGAGAACATCATTTGTGTAAACCAAAACATCATTTGATTCCAGTTTTTCATAGTGTACATAAGCTTAATTTGTTGCGATGTTGGCAAGCAAAACACAGTTAAATAAAAGTCGCAAGCACAAAATTCCAGCATCCCCGTTGAACATGTGATGAGGTAGACAATCAGTTATTCGCAGATTGATCTTTCCATTTAATACGATAACAAACAGCTCCAGTAAGTTCAGCAATTCGACTGAAATCACATCCCAATATGACTATTTATAGCCATGGCTTAAGAAAATTTCAGTGGCTTGCGGGACCAAAGCAACTCCTGTCGCCGAGGAAACTCGGTTAGCAACACCTGAATGAAATAACAAGGAGGCATAGCAAGGCATTTCTCGGTAGGTAAGCTTAAATTCTCGAGGGCTGTGTAGTTAACTTTCGAAGAAAGGAGGAAAACGACATAGTGACTGAGAAATGGATAATAACTTAAGCTTACCTTGAAAATTAGAAACCAACTCGCGACGGAAAGCTGTCCAAATTATTCGAAACAGAAAAAACGTTTTTCGAACTAAAAAATCACTAAAATATTGAAATCACGTTGGAGGGGACTGGAAAAGTGTGGGTTGCTATGGGAACTGAAATTATTATAGTCGTAGGTGTGTTGCATGTAGAACTAATAGCCTACCAAGTTTCAATGGTTTCTGCTGCAAATTGACCGAGATAGCTCTACTTTTATACTTGATGTAATATTTGGTTGAGTGTATGACGTCATCAGTCCTTTCATTTGCCTAGTTAACACATTTTCAAACTTAAACATCACCAGAACCAATGCAGATATCTGCATACGGTAAACGGTGTTTTTCATCTTTCGTGGAATTCTATGATTAACCTAAAAATTCAAGGGGTAAAAATTTGATCATAGTACCACTTAAACTGAATCATTAACCGCTTGGTTTACATGTAAAGCGTCTCCGAGATACAAACAACTGTTCACGTTGACCACATTTATCTTCCACTACGTAGTAGTGTAACAAGACTGGGGTGAACCAAAGGCTGGTTTACACTAGCGCAATGCCATAAGCATAAGCCGACATACGCAGGTGCAGCACGATGATGATAATTAGCGCCTTTTCTCAAACAAAAGTCGCTAATTATCAACATCGTGCTGCGTCTGCGTATGTCGGCTTATGCTTATACTTATGCGCAAGTGTAAACAAGCCTTAAAGAGTTTTTTGATAAAATACTTACAGAATGTTACTTAAAAATGTTAACTACTGCAATAAAGTGACAACTCACAGACCGTTTCACAGAAAAGAACTAAAAAGATTTAAATCCCATTTTATTCAGACGTGTTTTTAGGGTTAATTCAGGCTCGGATATAAAATGTAGTAATACATAATGTTAGCTGCGCGTAGCTGTGTTCACCTCACGTTCACGTAACTACTTGCGCTAGAGTGCCGCAGAAGGCCTATCTCACTCTGCAAGAAAATGAACGATGTAAGGTAAACAAATTAAACAAAATAAGTTACTAATCAAGTCGGCTTTGCTTTTTCAGCGGTAGCAGAAGTCTATCAGGAAGAAGGTGACAAAGAATTTACAAGAAAAGAAGTTTGTAACGCGATATACTTCTACACAGACGGAATTCATGTGAACTGTAAGGATTTCCAGCTGAATGCCAAGCTACACAGCAACAGGGCAACAGCTTATTACCATCTCGGTAAGATTTTGATCTTGTCATTTTCAAATTTATCCGCCAATCAAAAGAAGTTCAAGTGTTGCTTTCTTTGAGTTCAGCCTTTCAATGATTATAATAAAAACTATCATTTGAAGAGACTATCTTGGGAAACTAACTTTCCGGGGAAAACTATCAGTCCAAAGAAATAAATACTTAATTGTCTTTCATGTTCACCGGTAAATTTTCTGGTATTTTTTGAATTTTCGCTTTGTTTTTCTTTTTTTTTTTTATGCTGAGTTTCTACTTCTTTGGGTAAAATTAAACTTGTATGTGTAAATTAAATACAATTCTGTAAGCCAAATATTGAACCGCAAAAACGTAAAAAAGTCGTTATATTAAAAGATTTGTCTTCCCTTTACAGCCTCAAACTTCTTTACGCTCGATTGTTGTTTTACTGTATCGTAATTCATCGCGGTTTTCAGCCTGAAAACTACTTATTCGTTCTATTTTAAAACAGAAATCCGCACAGAAGCTTATAAGCTCTTTAACTTCATCTAAAACAAAATGATATATATAAGAAGGTGTGTTTCATGAGCTACTTCACTAAAGGGGTACTATAGACTGATATTCACCAATGGGTATACCACCGTCTGATAGTGTCCGCGCAAGATCTTATTGTGTCATCGGTCTAGGCCAACGCCACCAGACAGTGCCCCCACCCCTCCCTGGGACGAGAAATGATCAGGTTTAGCGAATCAGAATGAGAAAATTTAGCAGTGAGCCAAGAGAGATGCTAAGTGATGATGCTGCATAATGAATATGTTAATTGTATTTGGAATGTCCCTACTATCGACCTAAGACGACCGGTGACAAAGGTTGAATTCAGCTCGCTTCAAGCGATGCTAATCCAAAACCTTATTGGTCTGCTGTTTAGCTTGTCTTATTTTATTCCCTTCAGATCTATTTTACTCTGCTCTGTTGGCGAAGAATGGTTCAAGTTTTACTGTTTCTCAGTATTAAACCTGATTAAACACAACCGTTTTATTCCCTACTGCCTGGTCGTTTGTTCCCATCATCCGATGACTCTCCATAACGTGCTCTTGGAGCTTTGAGTTATCGGGAGTCATTCGTATTTCAAGGATCGGAACAGATCCGTTGCGTGCCACCAAATTGATAGGGGACTGAGCATTGAAAGAAGACACGCACATTGCATATCTCTACAACCTCGTGAGCTCTTATCGCTTTTACTTTTTCGCTACTTCTTCTTCTACTGTGCATGAAATGTTTTCTCGGTTCTATTACTCAGGGAATTTCCACGAGGCCCTGAATGATGCAACGGCTGCCGTCAATTTGGAACCAACTTTGATTAAGGCCATAGAAACAGGTAAAATCCTTGACTCCACTGATTTACAGCATGAACTTTACAATAACTAAAGAAATTATCGCGCGCTCGTTGGCTAATTTTCATTGTCAATAAGCGAACAGACGCCTGAATTTATGAATTATGCGACGTTGACGCGACAAGCAAAAGCGGCTGAGCGGACAATCTGACAATTTATTATTATAAAAAAAGTATTGACGCAAGTTTTTCATACGTCTGTTCTGTCATTGACAACAAACTGTGGATCCACTCGGCTCCTACCTCGTGGATCCACAGCTATTTTGATAATGTTATGACGGAATTCATGATCATAAACAGGACAGACGCATGAAAAACGGGCTTCAATTTGTTAAGTCGACAGCTATCGTATCGAGCTCTTCAAATGCAAATGACATTAATATCTTTTCAACGATATTCCCTCGCATGAGCCTCCATTGCAAGCTATTTCGAGTCCAATACCAAATTACGAATATGGCTTTTTACAAGAATAAATCAGGTTTTGGATGTTTTCACCTGTGCATTGTAGATATTATTTTTTGACCTCATATTAAATTATTTGTCGTAGGTGCAAGTGCTTGTGAGCACCTACAATGTTATGTTGACGCCATATCGTGGTGCGAGAAGGGATTGGCAGTATCCTTTATAACATCAATTATTCATGTTTTTTGCCAGCTGTAAAAAGGAACTATCATGTTACCTTTAGGGATTCTAGGGAAAGTTGTCAAGGGATAAATTACAAAAAGTTGTGTTCTCTCTGCCTTATATATATGCCGCTAGAATCGCGCTAAGCATAATAGGGCATCAAGAAGCCTTATAGCTGTGGTTATGGTAGCTTCAGGCTATTTACAAAAGTCACAATGCTTTCAAAGTAAATTGTAATTGCAAAACCCTAAGGAGGCTTCTATCAAACCCTTCTCCATTGTACAGTCTTGGGAGTATGAGTTGTTACTTTAAGGGGCAACTTGATTGAAATTCTCATTAGGAGAAACGAGTAGCCATTTCTGACTTAAAGGAAGAATCGTTGTAGGAAAGAATATAGAGTTTGAAATCCACTTTTTATACGCTCAGTTGCTTGGCAACCTACAAAACAACTTAGAGATTAAAGTGTGTAGTTTTATCTACTCACTATTTCTAGGCTGCCTTTTCTTCAGATCAAAAGAGCCACCATTTTTCTAAGTGTTTACCAAGATGTGATTTTTTTCTCACACTAACTTTCACGTGAGGTCAAATCCCTTTGTACTGCAAGATGCCAAATTCTCATTCAAATTCCCTACAAAAAATACCCTTTGTTTCTTACAGTCACGAAATAAGTCACTCAATGGATAACTAGGCCGTGTGCAGCATTCTTCGCCTGTTAGGTGTGCTAGTTTACATTAATTTCTGCCCGCCCGTGTTACTTACCAATTTTTAGTTTATTACACAGCACTAGATAAATTAATTTTTCGCAAAGGTACATATGTTGTTTACTGGCTGGGAGGTCCGTATAGTGAGCTGAAAGGCCCCATGCCTGGGCTGTCTCGTGTCACTTGTGCGAAGGAATCCACTGCCCAACCCAACAATTGTAATGCAAGCGTAACGCTAGATCAACTAGACAGGATACATATTCACCTCCGTTAATTTTACGAATAAAAGGGGCCGATTCGACCCTAGCCTGCGAACGCAGACGTATTTCCGGCTGTCGCTTGTCTTCGCCGAAAAATAACGTCTGCGAACCCGAGCGAGGAAACGAATTTGTGACGTAATGACTTTTGTTTTCTCTTTGGCCAATCAGTTTCCATGATAGAATGAAACTCGGTTCTCCTCGCGGGGAATACCTCGCGCAGTAGTTCTGGGGCTATTTGAGCTAAACTGTGATTGACTAACAATTTCTACGCCACACAAATCGTTTCCTGGCTCGGGTTCGCGGACGTTATTTTTCGGCGGAGACAAGTGCCAGCCGGAAATACGTCTGCGTTCGCAGGCTACCTCGACCCTTATTGCTAATTAATTTTTGTGATTTATACCTGTTTGCTTACTCTCGGAAAGTACGCATTATACGATAGTTTTAAATCGGCTCATTGCGATCCCTAGATTTTTCATGTCTTCCATCTCATTTCAGATTGATCAACACGACGATATCACCCGATATGAAAACGTTACCGAGACCGTAGTTAGAGATAGGAAAATCCCGACCGCGCTAAAAACTTAATCAGATAGCAGGATTCGTTACCGTGACCTCTTGGAAAAAATAATATAAAATAAATATAAGTAGTTAAAAATATTTCTAAGTACATATAACAACAGTCTCCATTGGGCGCGAAGATATGCTCGGATATTTGTCCACGGAACGAACATATAATGTCCGTTGACAAATATCCGAGCATATTGTCTTACCAAATGTAGGCTATTGTGTCTATTATCCTTCAAATGTTTTTCGTAACACGCCCAGTTTTGAAAATTGGGAAACATCACTCGGATATTCCCCAAGCTGGGGAATAATCAGTCACTTGACCCGTTATATTTTAATTATGTCATGTGCCTTAACTTTAAGCAGATTGACAAGACTAACAAGACATTACTAGATTTACGAGCCAAGTGTGTTGGAGATCGAGTTAAATTACAAGAAGCAAAGAGCAATCCCGAAACTCACTCTGTGAAGGGCCAGGTAAGTAGTGCTAGAGGAAAATATATTCTAGGCTTTAAAGGGGAGATTAAATAATGCCGAACTTGATATATGTTGTTCAAAAAACCTCTTGTACGAAAATGCGCGGTGAAACATATACTTCTATTGCTCACTAGAAGCAAAGAGCTAGCAAGAGCTGTTAAGGTATAACAATGACTCGAGCAAAGATAAATTACATTTTGAAAATTAACATAAGACGAAATAGAAAAGATTATCTTTTTGTTTGTATCCGGTTTCTCTATAAATATACAAGCATTCTATCACTAATGTTGTTCTCTTATTCACTACGCTACTTAATATCTATTCTATTGAAGAGTGCGAGTACTCTTGCAGCCTGTGGTTGTTAACAAAATGGCGGCCGCTTCTTTACGTTTTTGAAGTGCCTGTGAAAAGAACTTCAAGTTTTTTTAACAACTTGTATATTTATACTCAAGCAATTAGATTATTCGCTCTCGGTTTGTATGCGTGATAGCTGAGTTGGGCTGAGCCCTCGTCATCAAGCACGTGATAGAAATCTCGAGTTCATGATGTCATTGTCAAATGGAAACGCAACAAACTTAGGAGAACTTATGCTTATGCTTATGTCAAGTGAAAACGTGCTGCTGAAATCATAAGCATATACATAAACATCGTCCGCCATCTTTTTTTACGGTATCGAGGAGATAGAGAATGAAAACTAAGGCGGTTATCCATTCTGCGATACGTTTGTGCTCATCTTTACGTCAATTTGCAAGTGAGAAGATGTATGAAAATGTATGAAGATCTTCGGCAAGACTCCGCTCCGCATCACATTCTCACCTCTCTTCTCGCTGTTTGAAAATGCGATAAGGCATGGTTTCTACTGTGAGCAACTATTGCTAACCATACTACTTCAACACGTACATTCTTGGACAATTTAAATCAAAAATTAAGACCACCCCTCGCCCCCATTTTATTGATAGAAAAAATGATGCGCTTCGGGTTTAGGGCCAGTTCATCAGTGATTACGGGGAAGTGGTGGTTTAATCTTTTATTTTATTATGTTCAAGATTGTAGATTGTTACCTGCCGTTTCTTGACTATTTTATATTGTAACGAGTACATATATATTATCTTACCTTGTGTTTAATATTTACAACTTTTTCACTCTTTATGTAACTATATTGTTAAACTATACTAAGGCCGCATCCAGCAAAACGCAAGCATTTTGACGTCTCTCCTCTATGTCAAGGCAGTAAAACATTAAGATTATTAATATTGTAACCAGCCACTGTTATACGGAAGAAGAGTACAGATTGGCAGCACCCTGGAATAATTGGCAGCATAATTATATTTTGTAATTCTAGACTTCAAAGAAAGCCATCGCAATCCCAGGGCAAAATTAATATACTTTGGTTTTGATTTACTCGCTTAAATATGTTTGCTTTCACTTTACAATACTTTTGCTGCTACTTTACACTAAAACAATAACATAAAAGCTACATACACTACTTACAATACAACAGAGCTATTAACACGACTTGCAGTACAAGACAGCTTCTTTACCCTACTTACTTTTAAGAGTCCCTGTCCATAAAAATGGAAAATAACTCAGCAAGGGTCGAAAAGTCGATTTCGCTTATATTTTCATGGTAGATAGGCTAGGGCATGGCAAAAACTACTGGATAGTTTTTTTGGCAAAATATCGTTTTATTTCAAAGAAATATGCAAATTTCCAAATTCCGTTAAAATCGCCATTTGACGCACCATCTTATTAAACAAGTTTGAGAGCCTCGCATGCAAAACCACATCATTCTTCCGTCTTTAAAACACTCAAATATTTTTTTGCAACGTTTAAATGTGTACTAGGTTGATTTTAGGGAATGTAGCGTTGTCTTTTTTGGTGCAAAATAATTAAATTTCGAAGACATGTTTTTCATTCACTTAAAAGTACTTCGTGAATATAATAAATTTTCACCATGTGCGAAACCTTCAAATGGATTAAGCTTCCGGTGGTTGAATCGCAGGATGGTCTACAGGTTCCTGTAAAAATTTCTTTGGGCAAATGATTGTGAGCGACGCGAGAGCTTTTCAAAGTACGTTAAAAATGCAAATATTTGACCATTCCCTCGTCAAATTTCAATTTACGGGTTAGACGTATATTTTAGCATGCGCCACACGACTTGACCTATGATAGGTTGAAATAGACACAGAGCTGATAGTTTCGAAATGTTCTAACCTCATTTGCTGTAAAAGGCTGGTCCAAAGCCGATTTGACGTGTTTCTCTCACAATTCGTCGCACGTAAAGCAGAAGTTTGCTTTTGTTTACATAACGTCCGATGTACATCGCCAACTGTCAACTTATTTAATGGTCGAATACCATGAATCTGTGACCCTCTTTCGACACATATGATCACCACTGCATCTGAGTCAAAAACGGCTAAGTCATTTGTAGATAGTTGCTTTAATTTCTTTGCACTACACCAAAATATTACGTTTGATCATCATGGTTTGATGGCTTAAATGCTTGCTTGCAGCGGTTCCTTGTTCATCACGCAATGCTGTCATCCCATTTTAGGGGGTAGGGGTAGGACAGTTTCTATCCTAATACTAATCCTAAGGCCCCGTAAGGCTTGGAACCACTGGGAGCACCCAGTCGTGTTGAGTAGGAAGAGATTAAATTAAGAAATGAAAAGAATGAATAGTTTACCATTGCCCCTGTTTTTATCTTTTACTCGACCACCGCTACCTACATGCCCTGCGTAATACTGTAACGCTAAACTCATACCTAGGTCTTTTCGCGCTGTGCAATTATTTTTGGTTTACATGTAATACAGTGGGCTACCCTCGGGGAAATGGGTGGTGACCGCTTAATGGGGCTAGCCGCTTAAATAGAGGTTGATGTACCTTGAATATTTAATATTTCACTATCGGGTTGTAAATTTCTTGGTGAACATGGAGACAATTCAAGACAATCATGATAGACGTGTATTTGAATTATCACTCGTCATGCACCTTCAATTTCAGACGGTTATCTGCCATCGCCCTTTTCAAAGCAAAGTTGTTAAATTTTGGGTGGCCGCTTAATAGGAATAAAGACGATAATGAAACCCTTATAGGAACGACCAAATGGTGGCCGCGGAGGTAAACGGACCGGTCAATGGGTGTTTTATTTACAATATTTCACTGACAATAATTTTGGACTGTATTGACACCAGTCCTCTATTTTCTGTTACAAACATACCAATGCCTCGCCACTAAGCAAGCAAAAATACGCCAAATAAAATGGCATGGCCAGGGTTTGTTTACTAACGTAGTTACTAATTAAATTTAGTCTGTTTTTCTCACGAATGAGGCACGTTGTGATTTCCTATTTTTATTTCAGCTAGTTCTTGCTTCATTGATCTATAATTTGTTTATGGCGATTTCTTTTAAAATTCTAGTGAGTACAGGCACTAGCTTTATCAGCTGTTGTCTGAAACATCAGAACGTACAACAAACGTGATTTGGACCGAGGCCACGTACACTATAGAATACGATTATTTAAATATACACATATTATTATATATATGAACAAACAGATGAACAATGATTAAATTGTTTCACTTATCCTGAGAGTGCTCTATACAAAATAGATCAAAATGAGCAGCATATGCCGTGACAGCATTGCGTGACGAACAAATAACGGCTGTAAGATTGTGCTGCGCCGACGCGCTCATCAGCAATGGTCAGCAATCGATCAGAAGTAATATTTTGGCGCAGTGCAAAGCAAGCAGCTATCTACAAATGATTCAGTCGTTTTTGACTTAGATGCAGTGATGTTCATATGCGCAGAAAGATGGTCACAGATTCATGGTATTCGACCAATAATAGCTTGACAGTAGGCGATGTACATCGGACGTTAACCTTGTGTAGACAAAAGCAAACTTCTGCTTTACGTACGACAAATGGTGAGAGATGGACTAAAAACACGTCAAATCGGCTTTGGACCAGCCTTTTACTACAAATAAGGTTAGAACATTATCGAAATTTTCAGCTCTGTGTCTATTTCAACTTATTATAGGTCAAGTCATGTCGCGCATGCTAAAATATACGCCTAACCCGTAAATTGAAATTTGACGAGGGAATGGTCAAATATTTGCATTTTTAACGTACTTTGAAAAGCTCTCGCGTCGCTCACAATTATTTGCCCAAAGAAATTTTTACAAGAATCTGTAGACCATCCTGCGATTCAACCACCGGAAGCTTAATCCATTTGAAGGTTTCGCACATGGTGAAAATTTATTATATTCACGAAGTACTTTTAAGTGAATGAAATACATGTCTTCGAAATTTAATTATTTTGCACCAAAAGACAACGCTACATTCCCTAAAATCAACCCAGTACACATTTAAACATTGCAAAAAGATATTTGAGTGTTTTAAAGACGGAAGGATGATGTGGTTTTGCATGCGAGGCTCTCAAACTTGTTTAATAAAATGGTGCGTCAAATGGCGATTTTAACGGAATTTGGAAATTTGCATATTTCTTTGAAATAAAAGGATATTTTGCCAAAAAAAACTATCCAGTAGTTTTTGTCATACCCTAGCCTATCTACCATAAGAATATAAGCGAAATCGACTTTTCGACCCTTGCCGCGAAATTAAGAATTTGTCTGATTTTTACAGGTAGGCACTCTTAACAGCTATTTAAAGGAACTTTACATTCGTAACAGCAATAGTCTTATTTTTTAAATTGCATATCCTTTAATTAATCTAACATTTATTCTAGCAATATATCACCCTTTTCTTTAAAACGACATATCCTTTTATCAATCTAATGTCTTTTATAAGTATTAACAGGACAGAAGATGCGAAAAAGCATCATAAAAGAATACCAGAAACTTGATTTTCTATTCTTAACTTGTAATTTACTTTCGTAGTAAATTCAATCCAGTTAAGATTCCTCTCATTTACCTTGTGATAATGTAGATAACAGTTAGCATATAATAAACAGATATTCAATTTCCTAGCATTGTTATTGTCCTTTTCACACGCCATACCAAACAATAATTTGTAGTTTGCCGGGGATATTGAGGTGTTATGCATTTTACTGAAACAGTTCTACAGCCGATTGTAAAAATAAAATGTCGTACTACAGTTATGAAATGTATGAAGAACTGAGTCAGGCTTACCTCAGTAGAAACATCTATTATTGCCTGTAATTCCATAGAGAGTGAGCTCTGTCTTCATAGCGACAATGCGATGGATAAGCTTAAAGTAAAATTCTCTCGGTTGATTCTCTTCACAAATAGCCTGCACTCTATTAAAGATTTGGCTCCATGAGAAAGCCGTCGGAGGAAAGTTGCGATCCCATTTCATTGGACCAGTGGCCTGATACTTCCGTTTATCGCGAAAAAGCCAATAATAGTCTTCAGACCTAAGTTTCTAGAGGTCGATGGTTAAGAGTGAAGATAATTGAAATAAGGCTGCCGCCGGATAAAATGTTGACATTAGGCTTAGCACGCTCCTTGGCTCTTTTCTCCCTAAGGTGCTCGGGGTCGCAGAGATTACTTGGAAATATTTGAAAAAATTACAATTAATTCCATAACGCTGTTGGAACTGTTCAAATGGTAAAAAACAGCCATGGCGGTCAATTACATCATGCACCGTGGACACCCTTTTCAACGCAATCATGGTAAAAAAACGATCTTCCCGTCAATGAGGACCACTTTATTTTCAAAGAGAATCATGTCTTTTTCATCCTCAGAGTTATAAACACTTTTTAGGTCCAGGAAAGAAAACAAGATATCCTTGTAGAAGGATGGCATGTCTGAATCCTTTAGAAATTTCTCATCATAGTTGAAGCGTAAGAGAAAATAAAAGACCGCCACATTTTATAAAATAAAATTTTGGAATTGCTGACCAAGTATCATCTTCTTTGTCATCAGTTTTGAGGAGACGCTACATCCAGGCTAAGTGCAGGGACTTAAACGTAATTTAAACATTAGTGAACCGCCAACCACCATCGCCATAGTCCTGATATAAAACTTGTCTCTTGATTTTATCTGGTTTGTTTTTCTATAAGAACTGGAAAGGTAGCGACTGGATTAGAGATGCGTATTTGTTTGTAGTGTCATCCATGGAAGCCGAATAAAGAATTTGAGACAATCCTAGGGTATTTGCAATCAAGCACGGCCCAAGCAGAGAAAGTTTCCGCCAACGCCCAGCTGCACGTTTTGTCTTAAGATTATCCACTTTGTTAGTAAAGCTTTTCCGTTCATTGTCAACACTATCATCAGAAAAAAAGATTCCCAAGACTTTCACCAGTTCATTGGTGCAGGCTAGACCAAGAAGTGTTTAACCACCAAAGCTTTGCTTTGGAATGATATTGATAGTTTCAGCTTTATAAATCCCGAAAATAGCACTTTGTAAATTTTTTGGGTCGATATTCAAGATTTCGTCATTAACTGACATGCGTTTTTGTCTGATAGGAAAATACCAACTCTTTACCGAAAACTACCAAAGAGCTGAAAACCAACGCAGGAGAAGGAACCTGTTATATCAACGTTTCAAAACATCTGACAGGTTCCAAAAGAGCCATCGAGTACCATGAACGTCATCTAAAACTTGCCAAAGAAGTGGAAGACAGGGCTGGAGAAGGAAATTCAAATGCTAATCTTGACAACGCTTATGACAGTCTGGGAGATTTCAAAAAAGTTATCGAGTATCATGAACTAGATGTAAAAATTCCCAAAGAAGTGGGGGACAGGGCTGGAGAAGGAAGTTCGTATGGTAATCTTGGCAACGCTCATCACAGTCTGGGAGATTTCAAAAAAGCCATCCAGTTCCATGAACGGCATCTAAAAATTGCCAAAGAAGTGGGAGACAGGGCTGGAGAAGGAAGTTCGTAAGCTAATCTTGGCAACATGTATCACCGTCTGGGAGATTTCAAACAAGCCATTGAATACCATGAACGGCATCTAAAAATTGCCAAAGAAGTGGGAGACAGGGGTGGAGAAGGAATGTCGTATGGTAATCTTGCCAACGCGTATCACAGTCTGGGAGATTTCAAAAAAGCCATCGAATACCATGAACGGCATCTAAAAATTGCCACAGAAGTGGGAGACAAGGCTGGAGAAGGAAGTTCGTATGGTAATCTTGGCAACGCTCATCACAGTCTGGGAGATTTCAAAAAAGCCATCCAGTTCCATGCGCAACGTCTAAAAATTGCCAAAGAAGTGGGAGACAGGGCTGGAGAAGGAAGTTCGTATTCTAATCTTGGCAACATGTATCACCGTCTGGGAGATTTCAAAAAAGCCATCGAATACCATGAACGGCATCTAAAAATTGCCAAAGAAGTGGGAGACAGGGCTGGAGAGGGAATGTCGTATGGTAATCTTGGCAACGCGTATCACAGTCTGGGAGATTTCAAAAAAGCCATCGAATATCATGAACGGCATTTAAAAATTGCGAAAGAAGTGGAAGACAAGCCTGGAGAAGGAAGGTCGTATGGTAATCTTGGCAACGCGTATCACCGTCTGGGAGATTTCAAACAAGCCATCGAATACCATGAACGGCATCTAAAAATTGCGAAAGAAGTAGGAGACAGGGCTGGAGAAGGAATGTCGTATGGTAATCTTGCCAACGCGTATCACAGTCTGGGAGATTTCAAAAAAGCCATCAAATACCATGAACGGCGTCTAAAAATTGCCACAGAGGTGGGAGACAGGGCTGGAGAAGGAAGTTCGTATGGTAATCTTGGCAACGTGTATCACAGTCTGGGAGATTTCAAAAAAGCCATCGAATACCATGAACGGCATCTAAAAATTGCGAAAGAAGTGGGAGACAGGGCTGGAGAAGGAAGGTCGTATGGTAATCTTGGCAACGCTCATCACAGTCTGGGAGATTTCAAAAAAGCCATCGAATACCATGAACGGCATCTAAAAATTGCAAAAGAAGTGGGAGACAGGGCTGGAGAAGGAAGTTCGTATGGTAATCTTGGCAACGCTCATCACAGTCTGGGAGATTTCAAAAAAGCCATCGAATACCATGAACGGCATCTAAAAATTGCGAAAGAAGTGGGAGACAGGGCTGGAGCAGGAAGGTCGTATGCTAATCTTGGCAACGCGTATCACCGTCTGGGAGATTTCAAAAAAGCCATCGAATACCATGAACTAGATCTAAAAATTGCGAAAGAAGTGGGAGACAGGGCTGGAGAAGAAAGGTTGTATGGTAATCTTGGCAACGCTCATCACAGTCTGGGAGATTTCAAAAAAGCCATCGAATACCATGAACTAGATCTAAAAATTGCGAAAGAAGTGGGAGACAGGGCTGGAGAAGGAAGGTCGTATGGTAATCTTGGCAACGCTCATCACAGTCTGGGAGATTTCAAAAAAGCCATCGAATACCATGAACTAGATCTAAAAATTGCCAAAGAAGTGGGAGACAGGGCTGGAGAAGGAATGTCGTATGGTAATCTTGGCAACGCTCATCACAGTCTGGGAGATTTCAAAAAAGCCATCGAATACCATGAACTAGATCTAAAAATTGCCAAAGAAGTGGGAGACGGGGCTGGAGAAGGAATGTCGTATGGTAATCTTGGCAACGCTTATCACAGTCTGGGAGATTTCAAAAAAGCCATCGAATACCATGAGCTAGATCTAAAAATTGTAAAAGAAGTGGGAGACAGGGCTGGAGAAGGAAGGTCGTATGCTAATCTTGGCAACGCCTATCACCGTCTGGGCGATTTCAAAAAAGCCATCAAGTACCATGAACTAGATCTAAAAATTGCGAAAGAAGTGGGAGACAGGGCTGGAGAAGGAAGTTCGTATGGTAATCTTGGCAACGCTTATCACAGTCTGGGAGATTTGAAAAAAGCCATCGAGTACGGCGAATGGCGTCTAAAAATTGCGAAAGAAGTGGGAGACAGGGCTGGAGAGGGAAGTTCGTATGGTAATCTTGGCAACGCTTATCACAGTCTGGGAGATTTCAAAAAAGCCATGGAGTACCATGAACGGCATCTAAAAATTGCCAAAGAAGTGGGAGACAGGGCTGGAGAAGGAATGTCGTATGCTAATCTTGGCAACGCGTATCACCGTCTGGGAGATTTCAAAAAAGCCATCGAATACCATGAACGGCGTCTAAAAATTGCAAAAGAAGTGGGAGACAGGGCTGGAGAAGGAAGGTCGTATGCTAATCTTGGCAACGCCTATCACCGTCTGGGCGATTTCAAAAAAGCCATCGAGTACCATGAACGGCATCTAAAAATTGCGAAAGAAGTGGGAGACAGGGCTGGAGAAGGAAGTTCGTATGGTAATCTTGGCAACGCGTATCACAGTCTGGGAGATTTCAAAAAAGCCATCGAGTACGGCGAATGGCGTCTAAAAATTGCGAAAGAAGTGGGAGACAGGGCTGGAGAAGGAAGTTCGTATGGTAATCTTGGCAACGCTTATCACAGTCTGGGAGATTTCAAAAAAGCCATCGAATACCATGAACTAGATCTAAAAATTGCCAAAGAAGTGGGAGACAGGGCTGGAGAAGGAATGTCGTATGCTAATCTTGGCAACGCGTATCACCGTCTGGGAGATTTCAAAAAAGCCATCGAATACCATGAACGGCATCTAAAAATTGCGAAAGAAGTGGGAGACAGGGCTGGAGAAGGAAGGTCGTATGGTAATCTTGGCAATGCTCATCACAGTCTGGGAGATTTCAAAAAAGCCATCGAATACCATGAACTAGATCTAAAAATTGCCAAAGAAGTGGGAGACAGGGCTGGAGAAGGAAGGTCGTATGCTAATCTTGGCAACGCGCATCGCAGTCTGGGAGATTTCAAAAAAGCCATCGAATACCATCAACGGCGTCTAAAAATTGCGAAAGAAGTAGGAAACAGGGCTGGAGAAGGAATGTCGTATGGTAATCTTGGCAACGCTTATCACAGTCTGGGAGATTTCAAAAAAGCCATCGAATACCATGAACTAGATCTAAAAATTGCCAAAGAAGTGGGAGACAGGGCTGGAGAAGGAAGGTCGTATGGTAATCTTGGCAACGCTTATCACAGTCTGGGAGATTTCAAAAAAGCCATCGAATACCATGAACTAGATCTAAAAATTGCGAAAGAAGTGGGAGACAGGGCTGGAGAAGGAAGGTCGTATGGTAATCTTGGCAACGCGTATCACAGTCTGGGAGATTTCAAAAAAGCCATCGAGTACGACGAATGGCGTGTAAAAATTGCGAAAGAAGTGGGAGACAGGGCTGGAGAAGGAAAGTCGTATGGCAATCTTGGCAACGCTCATCACAGTCTGGGAGATTTCAAAAAAGCCATCGAATACCATGAACTAGATCTAAAAATTGCGAAAGAAGTGGGAGACAGGGCTGGAGAAGGAAGGTCGTATGGTAATCTTGGCAACGCGTATCACAGTCTGGGAGATTTCAAAAAAGCCATCGAGTACGGCGAATGGCGTCTAAAAATTGCGAAAGAAGTGGGAGACAGGGCTGGAGAAGGAAGTTCGTATGGTAATCTTGGCAACGCTTATCACAGTCTGGGAGATTTCAAAAAAGCCATCGAATACCATGAACTAGATCTAAAAATTGCCAAAGAAGTGGGAGACAGGGCTGGAGAAGGAATGTCGTATGCTAATCTTGGCAACGCGTATCACCGTCTGGGAGATTTCAAAAAAGCCATCGAATACCATGAACGGCATCTAAAAATTGCGAAAGAAGTGGGAGACAGGGCTGGAGAAGGAAGGTCGTATGGTAATCTTGGCAATGCTCATCACAGTCTGGGAGATTTCAAAAAAGCCATCGAATACCATGAACTAGATCTAAAAATTGCCAAAGAAGTGGGAGACAGGGCTGGAGAAGGAAGGTCGTATGCTAATCTTGGCAACGCGCATCGCAGTCTGGGAGATTTCAAAAAAGCCATCGAATACCATCAACGGCGTCTAAAAATTGCGAAAGAAGTAGGAAACAGGGCTGGAGAAGGAATGTCGTATGGTAATCTTGGCAACGCTTATCACAGTCTGGGAGATTTCAAAAAAGCCATCGAATACCATGAACTAGATCTAAAAATTGCCAAAGAAGTGGGAGACAGGGCTGGAGAAGGAAGGTCGTATGGTAATCTTGGCAACGCTTATCACAGTCTGGGAGATTTCAAAAAAGCCATCAAATACCATGAACTAGATCTAAAAATTGCGAAAGAAGTGGGAGACAGGGCTGGAGAAGGAAGGTCGTATGCTAATCTTGGCAACGCGTATCACAGTCTGGGAGATTTCAAAAAAGCCATCGAGTACGACGAATGGCGTGTAAAAATTGCGAAAGAAGTGGGAGACAGGGCTGGAGAAGGAAAGTCGTATGGCAATCTTGGCAACGCTCATCACAGTCTGGGAGATTTCAAAAAAGCCATCGAATACCATGAACTAGATCTAAAAATTGCCAAAGAAGTGGGAGACAGGGCTGGAGAAGGAAGGTCGTATGGTAATCTTGGCAACGCTCATCACAGTCTGGGAGATTTCAAAAAAGCCATCGAGTACGGCGAATGGCGTCTAAAAATTGCAAAAGAAGTGGGAGACAGGGCTGGAGAAGGAAGTTCGTATGGTAATCTTGGCAACGCTTATCACAGTCTGGGAGATTTCAAAAAAGCCATCGAATACCATGAACGGCATCTAAAAATTGCGAAAGAAGTGGGAGACAGGGCTGGAGAAGGAAGGTCGTATGCTAATCTTGGCAACGGTTATCACAGTCTGGGAGATTTCAAAAAAGCCATCGAATACCATGAGCTAGATCTAAAAATTGCCAAAGAAGTGGGAGACAGGGCTGGTGAAGGAAGGTCGTATGCTAATCTTGGCAACGCCTATCACCGTCAAGGAGATTTCAAAAAAGCCATCGAGTACCATGAACGGCATCTAAAAATTGCGAAAGAAGTGGGAGACAGGGCTGGAGAAGGAAGTTCGTATGCTAATCTTGGCAGCGCGTATCACAGTCTGGGAGATTTCAAAAAAGCCATCGAATACCATGAGCTAGATCTAAAAATTGCCAAAGAAGTGGGAGACAGGGCTGGAGAAGGAAGGTCGTATGCTAATCTTGGCAACGCCTATCACCGTCAAGGAGATTTCAAAAAAGCCATCGAGTACCATGAACGGCATCTAAAAATTGCGAAAGAAGTTGGAGACAGGGCTGGAGAAGGAAGGTCGTATGGCAATCTTGGGAACGCTCATCACAGTCTGGGAGATTTCAAAAAAGCCATCGAATACCATGAACTAGATCTAAAAATTGCCAAAGAAGTGGGAGACAGGGCTGGAGAAGGAAGGTCGTATGCTAATCTTGGCAACGCTTATGACAGCCTGGGAGATTTCAAAAAAGCCATCGAATACCATGAACGGCATCTAAAAATTGCGAAAGAAGTGGGAGACAGGGCTGGAGAAGGAAGGTCGTATGGTAATCTTGGCAACGCTCATCGCAGTCTGGGAGATTTCAAAAAAGCCATCGAATACCATGAACATCATCTAAAAATTGCGAAAGAAGTGGGAGAGAGGGCTGGAGAAGGAATGTCGTATGGTAATCTTGGCAATGCTCATCACAGTCTGGGAGATTTCAAAAAAGCCATCGAATACCATGAACTAGATCTAAAAATTGCCAAAGAAGTGGGAGACAGGGCTGGAGAAGGAAGGTCGTATGCTAATCTTGGCAACGCTTATCACAGTCTGGGAGATTTCAAAAAAGCCATCGAATACCATGAACGGCATCTAAAAATTGCCAAAGAAGTGGGAAGCAGGGCTGGAGAAGGAAGTTCGTATGGTAATCTTGGCAACGCGTATCGCCGTCTGGGAGATTTCAAAAAAGCCATCGAGTACCATCAACGGCGTCTAAAAATTGCGAAAGAAGTGGGAGACAGGGCTGGAGAAGGAAGTTCGTATGGTAATCTTGGCAACGCTTATCACAGTCTGGGAGATTTCAAAAAAGCCATCGAATACCATGAACTAGATCTAAAAATTGCGAAAGAAGTGGGAGACAGGGCTGGAGAAGGAAAGTCGTATGCTAATCTGGGCAACGCGTATCACCGTCTGGGAGATTTCAAAAAAGCCATCGAATACCATGAACTAGATCTAAAAATTGCCAAAGAAGTGGGAGACAGGGCTGGAGAAGGAAGGTCGTATGCTAATCTTGGCAACGCTTATCACAGTCTGGGAGATTTCAAAAAAGCCATCGAATACCATGAGCTAGATCTAAAAATTGCGAAAGAAGTGGGAGACAGGGCTGGAGAAGGAAGGTCGTATGCTAATCTTGGCAACGCCTATCACCGTCTGGGAGATTTCAAAAAAGCCATCGAGTACCATGAACGGCATCTAAAAATTACGAAAGAAGTGGGAGACAGGGCTGGAGAAGGAAGTTCGTATGGTAATCTTGGCAACGCGTATCACAGTCTGGGAGATTTCAAAAAAGCCATCGAGTACGGCGAATGGCGTCTAAAAATTGCGAAAGAAGTGGGAGACAGGGCTGGAGAAGGAAGTTCGTATGGTAATCTTGGCAACGCGTATCACTGTCTGGGAGATTTCAAAAAAGCCATCGAATACCATGAACGGCGTCTAAAAATTGCCAAAGAAGTGGGAGACAGGGCTGGAGAAGGAATGTCGTATGCTAATCTTGGTAGTTGTCTTGAATCTCAATGCTCTATGAGGATGGCTCTTGATTGTTATCATTCTAGCGTCCGATTGTTCAATGATCTTAGGCAGAATCTGCAAGGCAAAGATGAGTGGACAATTAGTTACCGCAATGTGAATAATATGGTTTATACTAGATTATGGCGTTTGATTTTAAAACAAGGTGACGTAGTTGAGGCTTTGTTCGCTGTTGAGCAAGGACGTGCACAAGCTTTAACAGATCTTATGAATTCAAAGTACGAAACTGAAACACCACATACTGGGAAAAAAATGACTTGCGACACATTAAGTTGCCTCCTTTCAGATACAGTCTTTTTGGCAGTCCACGAAAGAGAAATAATTTTCTGGATTATTCAAAATGGAAAAGATGTTCAGTTAAGAAGAAAAGAACTCAGCGATAATAATTCGGAGGAAAATGCGAGCAGTGTGTTGGAGTCTTTAATTAACAATGCTCGTGAAAAAAATGATGTCAGTAGAGGTGTGAAATGCGAGGATCGTTCACTGGATAGGAAAAGCGGGGGAGACCTGTCAAAGAAGAGGGATCAGACCATATCCCAACTAACGCACTCAGATACCAATCCTTTAAGAACATTGTATGACGTCATCATTAGCCCCATCATAGATTTGGTTAATGGCAATGAACTGATATTTGTTCCCGAAGGTCCACTGTGCTTGGCTCCTTATGCTGCATTGATGGATTCTAATTCGAAGTTCTTAAGCGAGTCTTTCAGAATCCGGGTCATTCCGTCATTGAATAGTTTGAAATTGATCAGAGATTGTTCACCAGATTACCACAAGAAGTCTGGGGCGCTGCTTGTGGGAGATCCATGCGTAGAGCAAGTTTGTTATCGTGGTAAAAGGTTACACCAGCTGCCATTTGCAAAGATGGAAGTACAGATGATTGGGAAAATACTCAACACTTTTCCCCTCACTGGAAAAGAGGCAACAAAAGCTCAAGTGATGAGAAAACTCCCCTCAGTTGCATTGGTGCACATTGCAGCACATGGTAGAATGGAAACAGGAGAAATTGCTTTGGCACCAAACCCTACACGAGCATCTCAGATCCCTGTTGAAGAAGACTTCGTGCTACGAATGAGTGACGTGATGAGAGTTCAAATGCGAGCAGGACTGGTTGTGTTAAGTTGTTGCCATAGTGGCCGTGGTGAGATTAAGGCTGAGGGTGTGGTTGGCATTGCACGAGCCTTCCTGGGTGCCGGTGTTCGTTCTGTTGTTGTGTCTCTGTGGGCAATTGACGACTATGCCACTCAGGAGTTCATGAAGAGTTTCTACCTTCACTTAGCGGAAGGAAGAAGTGCCAGTGAATCTCTGAACCACGCCATGAAGTGTCTGAGAGAGTCTGAGAAATTTAGCGAAGTGAAGCACTGGGCTCCATTTGTACTCATCGGTGATGATGTTACCTTGGACTTGGCTAAAGGCGATTAGATGAACTTCAACATAGCTAAAGGTACTTAAGTGTTTTTTTAATGTTGAGATGATACAATTGGAAACTAAGTAATATTGAAGTTTCAACTCGGTGAAGTCTTATTTGTCTTAAACAAATAACAATACTTTTGCGTTTTTTGAAAATCTCAAATAGCCTAATTAACTGACACAATTCATAAAACGTGTCTTCAAAAGCGCAAACTTATGCTGCAAAATACTACCATACTTGCGCTGTACCTTTGTGGTCGCCAGGACACTGTTTTTTGTTCGCGCAATGAAATGAATTTTGCAATAGCTTCACGGGAAATTAAGTGGCAGTCCCGCTAAAAGCGGTCCACTCGACTTCGGGACCAAAAATAATTTTCCTTCCTTTTTTGTCAGTGAGAATGGTTTGACACACATATATAAAAAGCAACTTATTATTTTCCAATCCCTTATTTTTGCTTTGCTACGAGCCAAAATTGAATTTTGGCTGAACTGAGGTTGCTGACCGTGATCAGAAAGGTAAAATTCACCGATTTTGTGAAGCGTGCTACGTCGCCTAAAATGCAGCTCACGGAATTTCGTTTTCATACGAATTTTAAGGTAAATTTATTACTTTGACTGACAAATTATGGAAACTTTTCGAAAAATTCTAAGCTTACCAGCGAGGCTGGAAGACACCCTACTCCGAGGCCTTTGATCACCTACTACAATTTAGCCAAATTTGACGGGGAAAATCTCAAAAGTTGGGTCTAAATGAAGCCTAAAAACCACATCACAGTAAATTTCATACCTTAATAAACCGTTCTATAAGTTCAAACCGGTGGGTATCTTCTTGGATTGCGCGCGAGAACAGATTAAAATCTACCACAGTCAGTGCGTTTACATAGCTATCGCTCGTGTCAAAGCTCGTTTGCATAACCCTAGCACCCGGTGAAAATACATCTTCTTCCGTTCAGGTTCGTTTGTTAACCTTCTGCGTAGTGGCAAATAGCTTCCTTTAATGCTTGTGTACACTCTAGATCCAGTTTTGAGGTGAAGGTTGCGTTAAAGTTGATCAATTCTCAAGACTTGCGAGACTCCAAAAGTAAATAATGGCGCCGGTCTGTAGAAATTAAACGTGGCCGTCGTCCTGACCCTTCAATAAATTCTGCTGCAGAGGTAGCACAAGGAGAAGAAGAAGATCGTAAGTTTTCATTTACCGTTTAATGGCAACTGAATCCAGTACTACTGCCAAGACTACTGGAAACTTGAGGGCTATATGCCCTAATTTGAAAAACAACAACAACAAACACTTGCCGGTTGCATCGCTGGGAAATGAACCTGAATGAACATGACAGGCTTGAATGGAACTATGTTTTTCGATGAATGATGGGCTTTACTTCTGTTTTATGCTTGATGCTTGTCTTTTAGTATCTTGCACAGCGCATAAAATAAGCTTCGGGATCCGTTTATCGGGCCGTTTATACAACAAAAGCTGCACCGGCTTCGTCAAAATGTCACACAAGTTGTAACGTGACCCATTACCCAGGAGGAGGATACTCTCTTATATGGACTATTTAGGTATCTGTATGTGAAGCCTCAAAGGGTAGGGTTCTTCAGCCGTTTGGGTCATAAATAGGGTATCGATTTTGGCCATTTTGGTTAAAAATTGGGTATGGTTTTAGCACTCTAGTCTTGAATTGGGTATGTTTCTTAGCAGAAGTTACTTTTTCACCATTATCAATAAGACCTTCAACAAAAGCTCTTTATAACTTATGTTTAAAGCAACTGTGTCAGCCGCAACGGTCATAAATAGGCTATCGAATTTTTGGTCAGGTCATAAATAGGGTAGCAAAAATCGCAGATTTTGGTCATAAAGAGGGTAAGGGTTTTGGGAAGTGCACAGCCCCACTCACCGGGTGCTAGGGTTATGCAAACGAGCTTTGACACGAGCGATAGCTATGTAAACGCACTGACTGTGGCAGATTTTAATCTGTTCTCGCGTGCAATCCAAGAAGATACCCACCGGTTTGAACTTATAGAACGGTTTATTAAGGTATGAAATTTACTGTGATGTGGTTTTTAGGCTTCATTTAGACCCAACTTTTGAGATTTTCCCCGTCAAATTTGGCTAAATTGTAGTAGGTGATCAAAGGCCTCGGAGTAGGGTGTCTTCCAGCCTCGCTGGTAAGCTTAGAATTTTTCGAAAAGTTTCCATAATTCGTCAGTCAAAGTAATAAATATGCTTTAAAATTCGTATGAAAACGAAATTCCGTGAGCTGCATTTTAGGCAACGTAGCACGCTTCACAAAATCGGTGAATTTTACCTTTCTGATCACGGTCAGCAACCTCAGTTCAGCCGAAATTCAATTTTGGCTCGTAGCAAAGCAAAAATAAGGGATTGGAAAATAATAAGTTGCTTTTTTATATATATGTGTCAAACCATTCTCACTGACAAAAAATGAAGGAAAATTATTTTTGGTCCCGAAGTCGAGTGGACCGCTTTTAGCGAGACTGCCACTTAATAAAGTGATCAAACGTCATTCTCGATAATATCTAACATTGTTGTTTTGTCTTACTTCTTAGGTTGTTCAGTCCATCTATCCAGAAGGATGGGGCGACTCTGTCGATTCGTTATTACGAGACTGCTAAATTTTATTGCCTTTTTAAATATAAATAGCTGACTGGCCAACTCTGAGTTTGTAGGGAAATGCTTTTCTCCGGACTCTATATACATCAGAGTTGTATCAATATGTATCCGTAAAGGCTTTTGCACCCATAATTTTATAAATGGATGCGCCTCATTTGAGTCTACTATTTTATTTTATAGACTTGGACATAATATTAGGGATGTGTAAGAGAAGCTTAGAAGTAATCACAAATGAATAGTAAATTCATACACTGTCCAACAATAAAGGGAAAACAACACTTTAGTAATTTCAGAAAATTAAGAAGCAAGGTGTTGTCTTTCCGTAACGTGTTAAATATCCAAAATGAAAAGAATGAGTATTTGTTAGAGAACACATAGAGAATTGTTTAGGAATTTAGTGGTTGTATTATGCTTGCATTGTCATTTGAAATGGACGAGTTGCTGCGATAGAACAAACTGCTTCTTGTTGAGTAAGCAAAGTGCCCTGCTACGTATTTTTTTGCACATTGTTTGAATTTCTAGTGATATTATTTTGCGTTTTAATATCATGCAAGGATCTTTAAACTACTGAAGATTAGTAATAGTTCTAGAAAGGCCTTACGATTTTGTACCTCATAATAAAATTACAAGATTTAAGGTAAATTAAAAGAAAAACGTTTGAACCTTCAGCAATTTTATTTCCTCTGTTTTAACACGAACTTTTCAAACAAATATTTGCCTTCAATTAGCACCAGTTACAGGCAGCTCATCAGGACTATAATTGGTGGTATCACACATTGCTACAACACACGTTCCTTTAGTGTTGGCTGCACATTCAGCTGCGTATTCGTTAAATCCTTCTCTTCTCTAGCATCCACGGTTAAACTGAAAGCCGTCTTCTGTCTGGAAACTTCCCACTCCACACACCATGTTTTCTTCCCCGCAATCCTCGGAAACGATGTTTTTATCACAACTTTGTTGAGCATCCTGTGCACTCTCCCCTTCTCCAGAGCTTTCTAGGCAATAAAGTTGCGCCTCGCGTCGACCTGCCAATAAAAATAGCAAAGGCCTTAAATGAATACTGGGCTAATGTGCGCCCGTTGCAATGACGCATTGGTGTACGTCATTCATATGTAACAAGAATACATACTTCTCAATTTGGAAAAAAGAAAAAAAAAAACGAGAAAAGCCAATCATGTTATTATGAGAAGGAGAGGGGATATTCTTTGCAAACTTATATGATTGACTTTTCATGCGGTCTACACGTCGACAGTCAATATATATATGTATGGATTTATGAAAACAGTGTTAATGAAATCAAACAGTTTTTATTTATTTATTTACTGATTGTTATTTAATTTCTTTTTTCTTATTTTTTTTGCTTTCCCTATGACAGCAGCTTGTAAATCTTACCTAGCATAAAATTTAGAGGACTTCTTGCTGCTTGTTTCATTTATTTCTCTATTTTTTTCCACTATTCGTTGCTAACCGCCCTCCCTTCCCTTTTCAATTGGTGTTAAGTTTCGTCAGTTCACTTCGCGCGGTGAGATTTACGGAGACTTACGGAGTTGCGTAAATCTGCGTAAAGTTCGTTACGCAGCTTTACGCCAGTTTTACATGCTCTTTAAGGCACGCAAAGGTAGATTTACGCTGTCGGACGTAAAGCTTGCGTTAATGCAGCTTAAAGTTGAAAAGATTTACGTTCCTTTACGCGCCACGTAAAGTTTGCGCAAAGTTATATTTTACTAAACCAAATGTAAAGTTGCTGAAAAGCTAGCATGAATGTGTCTAGTCACATTTACGCTTATTTACGTTTTATGTAAAGGTTGTATCAAGCCATACTTTTCGCAAAATCGTAAAACTAGCGCAAATATGGTATATTCCTTTCTAACGAGGAATGCGTCGCAGCTAGTCGTGATCAATCCGTTTCTTCCTGTTATCAATTTCCTCTCGGAAAAATGGGGCCCGAAAAAAATGGGTAAATCCAGGGCTAGGATGACTGATAGAAAATGGTACCTGACATAAACGTTTTTATTTCTCAATAATTCAACCAATATATTCCCTTTTGTCTCTTTGCCCCATTTTCCATGGTGTCCCTATCATCTTTGCACATCGTAATAAGCCTTACGATGTTTCCAGAAAGCTGCCCTCGATAAATATTCATCGCAATGTCCACACAATAGTCTAGTTTGTCTTCGCAAGCGGGAAGCAGCGTACGACTGCATGAGAGCGTGACTGTTGATCGTGACATGACAAAAGCCTAGCTCTAGCCAATCACGCACAAGCTGATGGAAAAAAGCCAATCAGAAACGTCTCTTATGCCGGAAACTTTCGGCGGTACACTTTTTCGGTGATTTCTGTCGGCGTGATTAAAGAGATCTTAACGTGATATTTACATAGTTGGGCGTCCTTTTCGATCTGCTAACCGTTGCATTTGACTGTGTCGCTGTGTGAGGGTTTAATTGTTTGCTTCGTGACCTGACTCCTGACCTTTTCCATCGGCAAAATGGACGACAAGTATGTTGTGCTGCTTGAAAAAGTTATTACTGAAAATATGCGCCTGACAGAAACAATGGAAGGATACAATAATGAGCAGCGAAAGATGCTTCAGGAACTGGCATTCAAAAGGGCGACCAGCTCTATTCAGGGACTGAAAGAGCAAGCAGAAAAAGATCTAGGAAGATCCCAATCCCGCAACAGTGTCTTATAAGTATATTCTATCGGTATGTTTTCGATGGCTTGTTATAAGCAAAACGAAAAGAAAATGCATGCCAAGTGAGCAAGGTTTTTAAGTCTTACTTCCGTAAATCGTGATAACAAGTTAAGCTTATTTGCTTTGCTCCGCTAATCATTCAGTAACCTTAAGTTTATATTGATTTTTTTTCCTCTGCATTCAATCGTTCTACGTTGTTTTGGTGTCGAAGAAACGTTAAATCGTCGTTTAAATTCAAATATCGTGTCAGCATTGTAAACAAGGTAGGCAGGGAAAAAACGAGAGGCCCTGGTAATGACTCTTTGTGGAAAGGTAGGGGATTACACGTATAATACTTTTTTTACAGTCGAACCTCTATTAAGGGGCCACTTACAGGGTTACCACGGTCAGGGAAAAGTCAGGGAAAATTAGAGTTTATTCAAGGTCAGGGAGAAGTCAGGGAGTTTTGTACCAGGTAAGGGAGTTTCTAAATCCCTCAGCAAAGTCAGGGAAAAGTCAGGAAGTTTTATCTTAAGGTTGCTGCAAATTATTTTATTACGTTTTTTATAGACAAGGCAATTTTGTTGTAAAAATCATCTGAGCCATCCTTGTTTTTGTTAATTCATGGCCAGAATAGTCATCTTGCAGGGCCAGTGAAAATTGCTTTACAGACAGGGAAAAGTCAGGGTTTTTTCTTTTGTTCGGGTGGGAACAAAAACATCTCTGACTGATCCCTGACACATGTAGTTTGGCTTTGTTTTGGAAAAGGCAATGACAAATACTGCGGGTCCAAAATAGAAAGTGACCCATGAAGTTTATTATTGTCTTCACATGATTCCATATTGCCTAAAGCAGGTTTTGTACTTAAATAAATTGACGTTTCTACTAATTAAGCCTCTGGATGACTTGCCAATTTCTGATGAACCCCTATTAAGTGGCCACCTCCCATTTCCCCTTAACAGCCATTATACTTGTGTTTGACTCATATGCAAAGAATGTTTAGAAAGAAAATGCTCTCACTCGCTTTCCTGACGTGCTTCATTGAACTCAAAAACTGAACAGATTTTCCTGTTTTTCATACCATCATTTTGTTTCACTGGAAAAGTTGAAAATTTACATGGACATGTCAATTGTAATTTACAGTATGTAAATCTTGATTTACATTCTTTGTAAATTACAATTTACATGTTAGGGTTTTGTAAAATAAAATTACAGGAAATTTACAGCTTTTAGTACAGCATGTAAATGTTCTGTAAATAGTAATTTACATTGTCTTTGTCGACAATGATCATTTGAAGAACATGTAAAAACTTGTAAAATATTTTACGCACTTTTACAGTATCTGGCTTTGTAAAAAACATGTAAATTGCTTTGCTAAACCATGTGAGGAACGTGTAAATAATTCAAGCGAATGCTGTAAAAAGTCTGGAAATGTTATGTTTGTAACCCTGTAAAAACCATGTAAATGAAAAAAGGGGGCCTGTAAGAAACATGTAAAAAGCATGTAAATGAAAAAGGGGGGGCTGTAAGAAACATGTAAAAAGCATGTAAATGAAAAAAGGGGGCCTGTAAGAAACATGTAAAAAGCATGTAAATGAAAAAGGGGGGCCTGTAAGAAACATGTAAAAAGCATGTAAATGAAAAAAGGGGGCCTGTAACAAACATGTAAAAACAATGTAAATGAAAGAAAGGGAGCCTGTAAGAAACACGTAAAAACCATGTAAATGGAAAACCTAGAAGTTGCACGGGTGCGACACCGCACTAACGAAGCTGTCTTCTTGTGAACTTTCCGCGCATCCACAACGACAAAATAAAACTAGAATTGTTACTGCACATGCAGGCGTCCCAAGCTTACGTCTCTAGAAAAGAGAAAAATTAATTCTCGGACACGTACGTATTTATTCATGAAGGACCATGAAAGCGTCACGTGTTGTGTGAGTTCAAGACGGAAAGAGCCCTGGTGACCGAGTTTGAACTGACGCGGAGTTAGGTTAGGCAGGGAACCATAAGGAACACCCAACGACCGTTTCCTCTCGAATGCTTTTCAATGCTGTTTTAGGCTATCTGGTGTACTTTCAAAGCTCTGTAGGTTAATTTTAGGTTGCGCAAAAAAAAATTTATCTGTTCGGTTATTCTAGAGGAGCTTGAGTATTCTCGAACTTATTAGGGCTTTTTTGTCCATTTCCCGAAAACGTTAGGTCTTACCGCCTTTCCGAAAATGATAGCTGACTTCTTTTCGGTACGCAAAATGACATTTTTAACAATCCGAAAACAACAAACATTAAACTTCTCATATCGCGAAAGTTCGAGGTCACAGTTGTGCCCCTGAACCGCTGAGAATGAACGAAACATCATCGATTTAGAGCGTTAAATATTCCGAAACATGCACATTCTACAAGTAAGATTAATACAACTAAATCTGTCCTTGCATGTTCACTGTTTCTTTGTTTTTTGTTTTGTTTTGTTTTGTTTTGTTTTGGTGATTTCTACCGTTTTGTACTTTCATTGCCATCACTGTTATCCCAGTCCCTTTATAAGAGCATACCAGCCTTGTGATTGCCCGATCTCCAACAAGCAGGAATCAGCGGTCTTCATGTTAGGTACCAGGTTCTCTCGGTTCTCCCGCCATGTTTGGCAGTTCGTTGGAACTTGCATCGAACTCGAGCTCTGTTTTAGCGGGCCAAAATCCACTCTACCTTCGCTTCGTCACCGTGCACGGTTTCAAGGCAAAGTTTACCGTTACCCAGAAGTTGAAGATAGCGATTACAGGCGACAAAAACAACAGGTAAGCAAGTTTTACATAAATTGAACGAGCAGAGTAAAGTAACGTCAAGATACGTATACATTTCGTTTTGCCTTTGGTTGTGAATGTGTCATTATCAAGGAGAAGTTACATTGCTTGTGGAATCGACTTTGGTGATGTTTACCTGCCGTACATAAAGAGCTTTATTGTCTGTTATTATCTGTTCTCGATAACTGAGCATGAGCATGCGACATTTGTTATTGGCTTATATGCACCTCATGATTCTTTCTGATGCATGCTCTTGTAAGGTTATGTTGCCCTCTGATGTGAATGCTAGTAAGCTAAAATGTAATGTGCCATCTTCAGCAGAGAAATTTCTCTTATGCTAGAGTAAGTATTCTGAAGTTACTCAAGTGTCTACAGTTGTACCTACATGCAAGTTACAATATGCTGTTATACACAACTGTACATGGACATTGCACCCACTGGTGCTGATACTGTAGTAAGTTAAATGTTGTGGTATTTTCTTTCACAAAAAAAACACTATGATACTTTATGAAGAGGTATACATGTACCTCAAACTGTCGTGAAAACTACACAGGACTTGAAAAAAGGAAGAGTAACTTGCCCAGGCAGGAAAATCTACTTGTCTTGGATGACACAGTATAGTCAATCGATTATTTCATAACAATCAATAGAAATTAGTCAATGATATCAGAAATCAATAAAAGGATTCGTCATGAGTCATCGATTGTGATCAAATTTTCAATAAGCATTATCAATTTTGCTGATACTAGCTTATCTTTTAAGCAACATTTAATAAGAAAGAAATGAACAAAAGATTTAAAGTGAAATATGTAATCATGAATACAACTGCATAAAAACATAACATTGTATCTCGTAAACAGAATATTTTGCTGGCATACATGTATCAGGGACTATGTTTTGGGGGTTTTTGGTAGTGCCTTTGAAATCTACATAAAAAAAGTTACAATCAAACACTGTGTTGAGGGACAATTTTTCTACAGTTTAGGTGAACTAACAAAGAGAGACCAACTTTCAATTGATTCTCTAATGACTGATAAATTTGGTAAAATCAAACTGATAACTTGAAACTTTTCTAGCATGTGAGTACGAATTTCTTTCAATTGATTGATAGCACTGATAACGCTTACATTAATTTCAATTTATTGATTTATATCAATTTATGGATCAATTTCAATCGATTACCTTACCCTGGGATGACCAGAGAGCACTTTAGAGCCCTGTCACAGCTGTACATTGTACTTGTATGAAATTGGGCTCATACCAAATACATGTAGGTTTCATGTGTCATGCATCTGTTCATGCATCTGTAGCAGGGCAGGAAAAAAAAATGTAAGTCACTTGCCCAGTGGGCCAGTCAATTTCAGTTTTCACTTGCCCCACTTAAATATTAGTTGCCAGTGTGGTGGCCAGTAAGGAAATCAGAGGACAAATGCGAATGAAGTACACTCAGATTCCAAACTAATTCTTGCTTTCAACCTAATAATTAACTAATCTTTAGGTGTTAAGTTTTGAAATGGAATGACTGGAAATTATCATTTATCAAGCTGGCATTTTTAGTCAGACTCACAAGACTACTGACGCTACATTGTAATTTCACTTGCCCACTGGGCCACTGAACTTCTATTTTCGCTTGCCCAAGAGCAAAATTTACTTGGCTGAGGAAATCAGACCTGGGTTTTTTCCTGCCTTGAGTAGATCACAGATAACATCAAAATGTGGAAAAAACAAAAAATAGTCACATAAGCCATTACTAGAGTGTGTCACAGAATCTGTGAATTTTTCAGGTGTGTGTCACTGATGTTTTTACCACATTTTGATGTCTTCTGTGATCTATTACTGAACAGATGCACAACAACATAGAATCTGTCTGCTTCATAATACATAACAAAGAAACAAAAACAAACTTTTATGACATCATCTGTACCTTTGTCCACCAATAGAGCATAAGTGCATGTAAGAAACAATCAAATTGTGCCTGCAAATAACTTGACTTATTATTTAAACATTGTTTGATAGGAGTTTGATTTATTGTCCATGATTATTACAATGTAGGAGACAGTGAACATTGAATAGTTACTGCCATGGATTTTGAGTTTAGTTCTTCTACATCCTCTGACATTCAGTGCCTTCCAATCAGAGATGCAAATTTTTTGTCACACAGTAGCTACAGATGTAGATGTATGATCTGTTTGATTGATGAATATTCAGGGCTCAAAATAATGGCCGGTCAACGGGCAATGTCTGGCCAGAATGGTGACTTGACCGGCCAAAAACCACTCACCGGTCATGTTGACCAGTCATGTCATGTTGAGACGGTCACGTTGTTCATTCTTGAATAAACAATCAAATCCCCAACTGTAAATCTGAGAGTTTTTATCTCTTTTTTATCATGACCTCTAATGAAAACATACACCAATGCATACATGTATCTGTTCGAATGGCTAAAGACCATTCGCTTGCTGTTTGTCATGCGTTCAAGATCGATAGGAATGCCATTCGAGCGACTGGGGTTAAATCTGTTCAGAAAAATATTAAGCCAATCTTTAAACGGTCTAGCAGTGACTGGAACAAACAAACTATATTTGTGGGTTTAATTTAGCTCACATTACGTGTACTTGATTTTTTCGTAAATATCTTGACCAGTCAGAAATGAGACATGACCGAGCTAAAATTACTTTGGCCGGTTAACATGACCGGCTACAGTCCGATTTCAAATGTCACAGTATAAATTGGAATGATAAGAAACAAAATAATAACTCCAGTGTAAAATTCGCTGATTGATATCATACACAGAATTTGCTGATTCATACTCAGACATAACTTATCTTATTTAACGAAATGTTTTATGTTACTTGTAGGATGAAGTAAAATTGAGAGTGGTCAATACATGTATACTCCTTGGCATTGATGCTTGATCAGGAAAAAATCAGCCACTGAGAAGTCTACAGTACCTATGACTCTATAAGGGGTCCGAGGTCCATTTCTTGAAGGCCCTGGAAACTTTTTGGGCCCATAAAGCCATCTTTAATTGAGCTGTGTCTAAAAACTAAGAGCTGTATATGCTTGAAACTTTTTTTTTGTGAAGGAAACCTCTGTTCATATTGAGAATAAGTGAATAAAACAGCTCTGTAAACATAAGATTTCAGATTTTGGTATGGCTTTCTGGGTGCGAAAACTTTTTGGGACCTTCGAGAAATGGGCCCTTGGTGCATTACAGTCTAACATGGTGACCTTCAACACTTTCTGGCATAAATTCAACCACTTTAAACATTATTTTCAATGCTTTGAAGTATCACCTACACTGTACCTGTGTTAGTGAATTAGCATTAAATTTGAATATCTTAGATTGCTAGGTTGATACTTATTGTTCAATACAGCAGCTATAAGATTTCATCATAAAAAGCAACGGCTATGTTTACATACATGTAGTACCAGAACAATAATTTATTAACTTATGATGTGTTATGGGAACTATGGTACTAGATAGGCCTTTCAATTTCAACAGGTCCCTATGAATTTTTTTTTTTACAGTACAGTTTTTTTTATCACAAAAAGAAAAAGTAAAATTTTGAATATTGTTTACAGTGAATGTTTTGTCAGGGGTCCAAAATGTTTGTCCTGTTTGGATTCTGTACAGTTTTGGAAAAAGAAGGAAACTGTGACTTTGTAAACATAGCCTAAAAGATGTCAGAAGCCTTGTTTTGTGTTATGCAATGTAGTATTCCTTTGGCATGAATGTTTTTATGATGAATTTAAAATGTCAATCTCTATCTTGTGGTAAATGTTTTTTCTCCCTATTTTCTGTTATTTCAAAAGAACAATTCACTCTATGAAAAAAGTTGATCAATATTTCACACTTACATTGCAGTAATTTTCATAATAAGGTAAAGGTAAAGTCTGCATATGAGCCACGTGGCCCAACAGACTGGAGCTTATCCCGCTTTCTGTAGCAGGAAGCGACTAGGACTATTTCTACTTCCCCTGGATGAGATGCCAGTCCATTGCAGGGTTACCCCACCATTAAATTCGCTGGTACCCACTTATACACCTGGGTGGAGAGGTACTGAGAGTAATGTGTGTTGCCCAGCAACACAACAGAATGTACCTGCCTAGGGCTTGAACCCAGACCGCTCGATCAGGAGTTGAGCTCACTACATGTAACTACGAGGCCATCGTGCCTCCCACATTTTTCATAATAATTATTAAGGCTAATTTAATCCTACATTAATTACTTAGTAAGGAAAAAAGTTTATTCATTCATTTTATGACAAAGGTATTATCATTATGTTACATTTGACTTTGTGAATTTAGTATATATTTAAGACAGGTATCCATTTGCAAACAATTTTAATTTAGTAATACGCCTAAATTGCAAAATTTTCACTCGTTGTAGCTGACAACAGTATAGTTCTTAATCATTTTACTATTTATGAATTAAATAGAGTTGAATATGACATGGTTTTGCACAATCTTGAAAAGGTCTTGAATTTTAGTAGTCTTCTTGAACAGTGCTTGAATTCGGTTAAAGGAGCTCAGTCATGGTATTTTAAAATATTTTGGCCATGCACAAAATTACATTTAAGTCGTCTTGTTATGGATAGAAAGAAAAGAAAACATGTTTTATTTGTTGCAATGTGTACATTGTAAACCTTATTCATGGCATATAAAAACTATTTGAATTTTACTGAGTTTGTTCTGATTGCAATAAATTTCTGATTCTGTATAAATTTGCATGTTTTCTACTATTATAATTAAGGTCAACAGATTTGATTACAATAAAACAGTACATTCCATGTATTTTTCTTCAAGTTATTATTTACAAGTTATTTATCGTACAGGGTTTCTGCCTCCCTTTTTCAATTTACATGTTATTTACAGGCTCCCTTTTTACATTTCCAGGTTATTTCCAGGCTCCCTTTTTTAATTTACATGTTATTTACAGGCTCCCTTTTTCAATTTACAGGTTATTTGCAGGCTCCCTTTTTCAATTTACAGGTTATTTACAGGCTCCCTTTTTCAATTTCCAGGTTATTTCCAGGCTCCCTTTTTCGATTTACGTGTTATTTGCAGGTTCTCTTTTTCAATTTACAGGTTATTTACAGGCTCCCCTTTTCAATTTCCATGTTATTTGCAGGTTCCCTTTTTCGATTTCCATGTTATTTACAGGCTCTCTTTTTCCATTTACATGCTATTTACAGGCTCCCTTTTTCGATTTGCAAGTTATTTACAGGCTCCCTTTTTCGATTTACATGTTATTTACAGGCTCCCTTTTTCGATTTCCATGTTATTTGCAGGCTCTCTTTTTCCATTTACATGTTATTTACAGGCTCCCTGTTTCGATTTACATGTTATTTACAGGCTCCCTTTTTCGATTTACATGTTATTTACAGGCTCCCTTTTTCCATTTACATGTTATGTACAGGCTCCCTTTTACGAGTTACATGTTATTTACAGGCTCCCTGTCTCGATTTACATGTTCTTTATGGGCTCCTTTTTTGATTTCCATGTTATTTACAGACTCCCTTTTTCGATTTACACGTTATTTACAGGCTCCCTTTTTCGATTTACATGTTATTTACAGGCTCCTGTTTTCATTTTCCATGTTATTTACAGCCTCCCTTTTTTATTTACATGTTGTTTACAGCCTCCCCTTTTTATTTACATGTTATTTACAGTATTATGGCAGCCTCCCTGTATTAAATTTACATGTTATTTACGGGTTTCCAGGTTGAATCACAAGAAATTTACAGGCTATTTACAGTATTTGCAGGCACAGTTTACATGTTATTTACATGATCTTAGCCCTTTGCTTTGAAACATTTACAGTGTTTTCTTCATCATTTACATGTTTCACTTGAAATATTTACATGTTTTTTACATGAAACCTCCAAAACATGTAAAAGGGGAAAAATCATGTAAATTAATCTTTACAGTCTCTTTTTGATTATTTACATGTTAATTACATGTTATTTACATACTCTGTAAATTTTCAACTTTTCCAGTGTTTAGATCAAACTGAAATATCCACATCGACTGGTTAATTGAAGAATTTAGTCAGACAATAAATTATTATCTCATTTACCCTTGGTAGGTACGAAGTGAATGAAACAAACTTGGCGCTATGTGCTATGTGTATTTATTATTTTATTCTTATTTTTGTACTTATCCATGAACAGTTTATATCTGACACAATAATGATGCAATGTCAGTGTTCATGTTGTAACGGCTTGCTCTAAGGAAACACCTGACTAGAACTCTAACTAAATTGTTAGAGCGCCTAGTATTTGCAATTGCAGGGATTTGTATAGGAAAGAATCCCATTTGAGACCCAAAGTTTTATCTTTGTGGCACAATAATTACATTGTTTAGAAAACAATTATGGCTAAGCTTACTGCATGTATAGGCTGATATTTTATCTTTATCATTAAACTTTTTTAGCTTGCAAGGTGATGCCAATGAGGAAGCCACCAAAAGGGTTATTGAAGCAATGGTGGCTGATCATGGTGGATCTGATGTGCCCTAATGGTCTGCCTCAATCCAAGAGCGAGGGAGAACAAGGGTGAATATGGAGGCAAGACAGCCTCACACGATGTCATCAACGTAATGTCGGCCCACTGGAGGTCTGCACTGGGCAATAAGATCTGAGGATGCAGTTCATACTCCCAGCACTCCGCTTCTGAAAGCCGCGACTACATCCACTCGGCATCAAACAGCAGCAACTGTACACCACAGTGCCTGTCCAACAAGAGCAACTCTTCCTTCCCGGACCCATCCTTCTTCTACAAGTGCCAGTCCCACAACAATTTCAAATTTTATAATAAGACTGTTTTAAAGTGATTCTAGAACAATGTTATCAATTTTTCTATGGACACAATTTTAAAATGATTTCAGGGCAAGGTTTCCATTTTTTTTAATAGCAATATTTGAACAAGGTTTTCAATTTTCCAATTTCTCTGTTAACGATGTTTTCAAGTGACATTGAAGCAAAATGTTTAATTGTTCGCTATGTCTAGATGTTCACACATTTTCACCAATGATGTCAACAAAGTTTCAATTATTCAAGGTTATCATTTTTGCAATGATATACATGTAGAACAAGGTTTTCATGCTCAGTGGCATTAGCATTTTTCAAATGATTAAAGAACAAGGCTTTCAATCATTTTAAACTTATTGCTGTCACAGTTATGTTAAATTGCTTATGAGAGAAAATCTTTTTTGAGAAATATAAAAGATTGTGAACACAGCAGTTTGATTGATTAATTGACCCCATACCCTAAATATGGACCTTTAGTTAGCTTTAAAAGTGAGCAATCAATTTATCAGCTTTGCTTTTAAATTATATAATAAAGCTGATTGTTTATTTTTTGTGCTTGTGGGATTTGAATTCCCACATAATACACAATATGTGAGAAGTTCATACCGCTGCTTTACATAAAAGAATAAACTTGACTTTACGTCAAGTGTAAACTCGGCTTAAAGCCGCCTTTACTGTACGTTTACACGTATACGTAAAGCTGTATAAAGTCGACTTTACGCTCAGCGTAAATTTGGCTTGAAGATGCATATACTCTATATTTACACGTATCGTAAACCTGGCGTAAATCTCCACTTTTCACCAGCTTTACGCCGTGCTTAAAGGCTCTTTAAAGAAGTCTCATTACACCAGCTTCACGCTGAAGAGTAAAGACAGCGCAAAGTTTGCCTTTACATGATGTAAATATGGCGTAAAGCTGTGTAAAGCAGAACTTTATAGAAGCTTTACGCTAACATTACGCCAACTTAAATTTCTCTTTTCATGCTGTGCGATTTGCTAGCAAGCGTCGTCTATTATCGTTCATCGAGCGGTCCTGAGATGTATTGAACGGGGCGTCATTTAGCCCCGTAATAGTAGACCGTTTGCACTGTGGCGATAATGTTGTGCTTGCTTTAGACAGCAAAGAGCCTTAGCCACATCAATTTAGGGCTTAGACGTGCAATGGACTAGACATTTCTAGCTGTTGGCGTTATTTGCTCTGAACTTTGATGGGGCTAAAGACTGTTGAAGTCCGGATGTGCCATTTCCTCGTTCGATAAAATTCAAGTACATCCGGGACATTGCTATTTGCGAGCAAAACATGGCCACGAGCAGAATGAAGAACACGAGGTCAAGCGCTGATCGTGAGTAGAATTTCCTTGTTTTATCAATTTTAGGCGTTCTCGGCTTAGCCAACTATCAGAACTGTTTGTGACTCGCTAGAGCGGAAGAAATTTATTTGTCTGGCGTCCGGGCGATAATTGACGTAGCGACAACATGCTGAGTGTTCGCTAACTCATAATTATGGCTTGGTTTGTTTGAAGTTCAATTGATTCTCAATGTAGGAAGCACTTGTTCAGTCCATTTAGGACGATGGCGGTTCTATAAAGCTATAGATCAGCTCTCCGCCTCGGTTTTAATATATGTGTACGTTCGTGTTGATTTAGACTCCAATTTCATGTTAAAAGCAGTCTTAATTTAATTGTACAATTCATGATACACCGAAAAGACGGTGAAATTAGTCTTCCTGGCCTCAAAAGACACAGGAGAGTTATTTCCTTTTATTTGAGCTGCGATAAGCCTTGTGGAAAGCTAGCTCTGGGACAGCATTGTATCAAGATTATCAGCGACAAGTCAAATTCTGTGGCTACGTTTTTGCGAGTCCAGAGAGATATTGAAATTAAATGTTACGTGAGCGCTACGTTTTCGCTGAAATATAGAAGTAAATATCCGATTCCACTGCTTACCATACTCTTGTCGCCGTGATTGACTAATTAAACCCACAGTAAAGACATAGTAAGTTCATTTTGGTGAAGTCGCAGAGGCTAAGCCTGTCTAAATTAGTGCCGCGAATCAAAAGATCAATTTAATCTCTAATTTAGCTTTGTTTGGCTCGTTAGACTCATTTGCAGCGACTTCAACAGCTTGTACGTATACAGGCATGTTATGGCCTCATTTAAGAGTACACGAGGCAGATATTTCTCTCAGTACCACATAGCCTTATTTATGTACAGTATCTGCCCGATTTTCCAAAAACATGCCCGCTATTTTGGTACAAAGTCTTGACACGGTTTTCATAAATCCAATCACGTATATACATAATTTCAAAAATTAATAAACAAATGAGCAAGTAAATTTGTTCTACCTCCCAAATCAAATATGTTTTTTGATTTGAGGTGAACGCGTCACGTATCATGGGTCAAAACTCACTACAGTCTGTCTTATTTCATAACAAGACATTTTGCTAGAATCATCGCGGCTGAAATTTGCCAAATTTTAAGAATATTTTAAAAGTAAACCTGAAGCTGAGATTTTAAAAAGAATACAATTGACAGAATTTTATGTTGAAAATTTGTGAATAGAATGAGAAATATATCGTTTAAACTTAACCATGTAAAATTCTTCCGCTTTCTCTTATAGTAACAAACTAGCCAGAAACAACAAATACAGCACTACAAATGAATATATGGAAGATCATATATTTGAACTGCGGATAAAGATATGAAGACATGATTGATCATCGCAGTTATGCACACAACTTAAGCAATTGTGAAATTAAAGCCTGAAAAAATCTCAGGCCTGAACAGGGTTCGAACTCATGACCCCTGCGATACCGGTGCAGTGCTCTACCAACTGAGCTATTAAGCCATCTGGGAGCTGGTTAGTATGTGAGTTTGTAATGTACCCGTAGATGATGAAGAATACAAATGAATATATGAAAGATCATATATTTGAACTGCGAAGAAAGATATGAAGACATGAATGATCATCGCAGTTATGCACAGAACTTAAGGAGTTGTGAAAACTACAGCACTAGCCGTATGTTCGATTCTAATAACATTTTTGCAAGAATTTCTATGTGTGATATAGGTAAAGGTAAAGGTAAAAT
>NW_028301569.1:12865000-12909192 GCF_042242905.1 Orbicella faveolata | reverse complement strand
TAACCCTAACCCTAACCCTAACCCTAACCCTAACCCTAACCCTAACCCTAACCCTAACCCTAACCCTAACCCTAACCCTAACCCTAACCCTAACCCTAACCCTAACCCTAACCCTAACCCTAACCCTAACCCTAACCCTAACCCTAACCCTAACCCTAACCCTAACCCTAACCCTAACCCTAACCCTAACCTCCTAACCCTAACCCTAACCCTAACCCTAACCCTAACCCTAACCCTAACCCTAACCCTAACCCTAACCCTAACCCTAACCCTAACCCTAACCCTAACCCTAACCCTAACCCTAACCCTAACCCTAACCCTAACCCTAACCCTAACCCTAACCCTAACCCTAACCCTAACCCTAACCCTAACCCTAACCCTAACCCTAACCCTAACCCTAACCCTAACCCTAACCCTAACCCTAACCCTAACCCTAACCCTAACCCTAACCCTAACCCTAACCCTAACCCTAACCCTAACCCTAACCCTAACCCTAACCCTAACCCTAACCCTAACCCTAACCCTAACCCTAACCCTAACCCTAACCCTAACCCTAACCCTAACCCTAACCCTAACCCTAACCCTAACCCTAACCCTAACCCTAACCCTAACCCTAACCCTAACCCTAACCCTAACCCTAACCCTAACCCTAACCCTAACCCTAACCCTAACCCTAACCCTAACCCTAACCCTAACCCTAACCCTAACCCTAACCCTAACCCTAACCCTAACCCTAACCCTAACCCTAACCCTAACCCTAACCCTAACCCTAACCCTAACCCTAACCCTAACCCTAACCCTAACCCTAACCCTAACCCTAACCCTAACCCTAACCCTAACCCTAACCCTAACCCTAACCCTAACCCTAACCCTAACCCTAACCCTAACCCTAACCCTAACCCTAACCCTAACCCTAACCCTAACCCTAACCCTAACCCTAACCCTAACCCTAACCCTAACCCTAACCCTAACCCTAACCCTAACCCTAACCCTAACCCTAACCCTAACCCTAACCCTAACCCTAACCCTAACCCTAACCCTAACCCTAACCCTAACCCTAACCCTAACCCTAACCCTAACCCTAACCCTAACCCTAACCCTAACCCTAACCCTAACCCTAACCCTAACCCTAACCCTAACCCTAACCCTAACCCTAACCCTAACCCTAACCCTAACCCTAACCCTAACCCTAACCCTAACCCTAACCCTAACCCTAACCCTAACCCTAACCCTAACCCTAACCCTAACCCTAACCCTAACCCTAACCCTAACCCTAACCCTAACCCTAACCCTAACCCTAACCCTAACCCTAACCCTAACCCTAACCCTAACCCTAACCCTAACCCTAACCCTAACCCTAACCCTAACCCTAACCCTAACCCTAACCCTAACCCTAACCCTAACCCTAACCCTAACCCTAACCCTAACCCTAACCCTAACCCTAACCCTAACCCTAACCCTAACCCTAACCCTAACCCTAACCCTAACCCTAACCCTAACCCTAACCCTAACCCTAACCCTAACCCTAACCCTAACCCTAACCCTAACCCTAACCCTAACCCTAACCCTAACCCTAACCCTAACCCTAACCCTAACCCTAACCCTAACCCTAACCCTAACCCTAACCCTAACCCTAACCCTAACCCTAACCCTAACCCTAACCCTAACCCTAACCCTAACCCTAACCCTAACCCTAACCCTAACCCTAACCCTAACCCTAACCCTAACCCTAACCCTAACCCTAACCCTAACCCTAACCCTAACCCTAACCCTAACCCTAACCCTAACCCTAACCCTAACCCTAACCCTAACCCTAACCCTAACCCTAACCCTAACCCTAACCCTAACCCTAACCCTAACCCTAACCCTAACCCTAACCCTAACCCTAACCCTAACCCTAACCCTAACCCTAACCCTAACCCTAACCCTAACCCTAACCCTAACCCTAACCCTAACCCTAACCCTAACCCTAACCCTAACCCTAACCCTAACCCTAACCCTAACCCTAACCCTAACCCTAACCCTAACCCTAACCCTAACCCTAACCCTAACCCTAACCCTAACCCTAACCCTAACCCTAACCCTAACCCTAACCCTAACCCTAACCCTAACCCTAACCCTAACCCTAACCCTAACCCTAACCCTAACCCTAACCCTAACCCTAACCCTAACCCTAACCCTAACCCTAACCCTAACCCTAACCCTAACCCTAACCCTAACCCTAACCCTAACCCTAACCCTAACCCTAACCCTAACCCTAACCCTAACCCTAACCCTAACCCTAACCCTAACCCTAACCCTAACCCTAACCCTAACCCTAACCCTAACCCTAACCCTAACCCTAACCCTAACCCTAACCCTAACCCTAACCCTAACCCTAACCCTAACCCTAACCCTAACCCTAACCCTAACCCTAACCCTAACCCTAACCCTAACCCTAACCCTAACCCTAACCCTAACCCTAACCCTAACCCTAACCCTAACCCTAACCCTAACCCTAACCCTAACCCTAACCCTAACCCTAACCCTAACCCTAACCCTAACCCTAACCCTAACCCTAACCCTAACCCTAACCCTAACCCTAACCCTAACCCTAACCCTAACCCTAACCCTAACCCTAACCCTAACCCTAACCCTAACCCTAACCCTAACCCTAACCCTAACCCTAACCCTAACCCTAACCCTAACCCTAACCCTAACCCTAACCCTAACCCTAACCCTAACCCTAACCCTAACCCTAACCCTAACCCTAACCCTAACCCTAACCCTAACCCTAACCCTAACCCTAACCCTAACCCTAACCCTAACCCTAACCCTAACCCTAACCCTAACCCTAACCCTAACCCTAACCCTAACCCTAACCCTAACCCTAACCCTAACCCTAACCCTAACCCTAACCCTAACCCTAACCCTAACCCTAACCCTAACCCTAACCCTAACCCTAACCCTAACCCTAACCCTAACCCTAACCCTAACCCTAACCCTAACCCTAACCCTAACCCTAACCCTAACCCTAACCCTAACCCTAACCCTAACCCTAACCCTAACCCTAACCCTAACCCTAACCCTAACCCTAACCCTAACCCTAACCCTAACCCTAACCCTAACCCTAACCCTAACCCTAACCCTAACCCTAACCCTAACCCTAACCCTAACCCTAACCCTAACCCTAACCCTAACCCTAACCCTAACCCTAACCCTAACCCTAACCCTAACCCTAACCCTAACCCTAACCCTAACCCTAACCCTAACCCTAACCCTAACCCTAACCCTAACCCTAACCCTAACCCTAACCCTAACCCTAACCCTAACCCTAACCCTAACCCTAACCCTAACCCTAACCCTAACCCTAACCCTAACCCTAACCCTAACCCTAACCCTAACCCTAACCCTAACCCTAACCCTAACCCTAACCCTAACCCTAACCCTAACCCTAACCCTAACCCTAACCCTAACCCTAACCCTAACCCTAACCCTAACCCTAACCCTAACCCTAACCCTAACCCTAACCCTAACCCTAACCCTAACCCTAACCCTAACCCTAACCCTAACCCTAACCCTAACCCTAACCCTAACCCTAACCCTAACCCTAACCCTAACCCTAACCCTAACCCTAACCCTAACCCTAACCCTAACCCTAACCCTAACCCTAACCCTAACCCTAACCCTAACCCTAACCCTAACCCTAACCCTAACCCTAACCCTAACCCTAACCCTAACCCTAACCCTAACCCTAACCCTAACCCTAACCCTAACCCTAACCCTAACCCTAACCCTAACCCTAACCCTAACCCTAACCCTAACCCTAACCCTAACCCTAACCCTAACCCTAACCCTAACCCTAACCCTAACCCTAACCCTAACCCTAACCCTAACCCTAACCCTAACCCTAACCCTAACCCTAACCCTAACCCTAACCCTAACCCTAACCCTAACCCTAACCCTAACCCTAACCCTAACCCTAACCCTAACCCTAACCCTAACCCTAACCCTAACCCTAACCCTAACCCTAACCCTAACCCTAACCCTAACCCTAACCCTAACCCTAACCCTAACCCTAACCCTAACCCTAACCCTAACCCTAACCCTAACCCTAACCCTAACCCTAACCCTAACCCTAACCCTAACCCTAACCCTAACCCTAACCCTAACCCTAACCCTAACCCTAACCCTAACCCTAACCCTAACCCTAACCCTAACCCTAACCCTAACCCTAACCCTAACCCTAACCCTAACCCTAACCCTAACCCTAACCCTAACCCTAACCCTAACCCTAACCCTAACCCTAACCCTAACCCTAACCCTAACCCTAACCCTAACCCTAACCCTAACCCTAACCCTAACCCTAACCCTAACCCTAACCCTAACCCTAACCCTAACCCTAACCCTAACCCTAACCCTAACCCTAACCCTAACCCTAACCCTAACCCTAACCCTAACCCTAACCCTAACCCTAACCCTAACCCTAACCCTAACCCTAACCCTAACCCTAACCCTAACCCTAACCCTAACCCTAACCCTAACCCTAACCCTAACCCTAACCCTAACCCTAACCCTAACCCTAACCCTAACCCTAACCCTAACCCTAACCCTAACCCTAACCCTAACCCTAACCCTAACCCTAACCCTAACCCTAACCCTAACCCTAACCCTAACCCTAACCCTAACCCTAACCCTAACCCTAACCCTAACCCTAACCCTAACCCTAACCCTAACCCTAACCCTAACCCTAACCCTAACCCTAACCCTAACCCTAACCCTAACCCTAACCCTAACCCTAACCCTAACCCTAACCCTAACCCTAACCCTAACCCTAACCCTAACCCTAACCCTAACCCTAACCCTAACCCTAACCCTAACCCTAACCCTAACCCTAACCCTAACCCTAACCCTAACCCTAACCCTAACCCTAACCCTAACCCTAACCCTAACCCTAACCCTAACCCTAACCCTAACCCTAACCCTAACCCTAACCCTAACCCTAACCCTAACCCTAACCCTAACCCTAACCCTAACCCTAACCCTAACCCTAACCCTAACCCTAACCCTAACCCTAACCCTAACCCTAACCCTAACCCTAACCCTAACCCTAACCCTAACCCTAACCCTAACCCTAACCCTAACCCTAACCCTAACCCTAACCCTAACCCTAACCCTAACCCTAACCCTAACCCTAACCCTAACCCTAACCCTAACCCTAACCCTAACCCTAACCCTAACCCTAACCCTAACCCTAACCCTAACCCTAACCCTAACCCTAACCCTAACCCTAACCCTAACCCTAACCCTAACCCTAACCCTAACCCTAACCCTAACCCTAACCCTAACCCTAACCCTAACCCTAACCCTAACCCTAACCCTAACCCTAACCCTAACCCTAACCCTAACCCTAACCCTAACCCTAACCCTAACCCTAACCCTAACCCTAACCCTAACCCTAACCCTAACCCTAACCCTAACCCTAACCCTAACCCTAACCCTAACCCTAACCCTAACCCTAACCCTAACCCTAACCCTAACCCTAACCCTAACCCTAACCCTAACCCTAACCCTAACCCTAACCCTAACCCTAACCCTAACCCTAACCCTAACCCTAACCCTAACCCTAACCCTAACCCTAACCCTAACCCTAACCCTAACCCTAACCCTAACCCTAACCCTAACCCTAACCCTAACCCTAACCCTAACCCTAACCCTAACCCTAACCCTAACCCTAACCCTAACCCTAACCCTAACCCTAACCCTAACCCTAACCCTAACCCTAACCCTAACCCTAACCCTAACCCTAACCCTAACCCTAACCCTAACCCTAACCCTAACCCTAACCCTAACCCTAACCCTAACCCTAACCCTAACCCTAACCCTAACCCTAACCCTAACCCTAACCCTAACCCTAACCCTAACCCTAACCCTAACCCTAACCCTAACCCTAACCCTAACCCTAACCCTAACCCTAACCCTAACCCTAACCCTAACCCTAACCCTAACCCTAACCCTAACCCTAACCCTAACCCTAACCCTAACCCTAACCCTAACCCTAACCCTAACCCTAACCCTAACCCTAACCCTAACCCTAACCCTAACCCTAACCCTAACCCTAACCCTAACCCTAACCCTAACCCTAACCCTAACCCTAACCCTAACCCTAACCCTAACCCTAACCCTAACCCTAACCCTAACCCTAACCCTAACCCTAACCCTAACCCTAACCCTAACCCTAACCCTAACCCTAACCCTAACCCTAACCCTAACCCTAACCCTAACCCTAACCCTAACCCTAACCCTAACCCTAACCCTAACCCTAACCCTAACCCTAACCCTAACCCTAACCCTAACCCTAACCCTAACCCTAACCCTAACCCTAACCCTAACCCTAACCCTAACCCTAACCCTAACCCTAACCCTAACCCTAACCCTAACCCTAACCCTAACCCTAACCCTAACCCTAACCCTAACCCTAACCCTAACCCTAACCCTAACCCTAACCCTAACCCTAACCCTAACCCTAACCCTAACCCTAACCCTAACCCTAACCCTAACCCTAACCCTAACCCTAACCCTAACCCTAACCCTAACCCTAACCCTAACCCTAACCCTAACCCTAACCCTAACCCTAACCCTAACCCTAACCCTAACCCTAACCCTAACCCTAACCCTAACCCTAACCCTAACCCTAACCCTAACCCTAACCCTAACCCTAACCCTAACCCTAACCCTAACCCTAACCCTAACCCTAACCCTAACCCTAACCCTAACCCTAACCCTAACCCTAACCCTAACCCTAACCCTAACCCTAACCCTAACCCTAACCCTAACCCTAACCCTAACCCTAACCCTAACCCTAACCCTAACCCTAACCCTAACCCTAACCCTAACCCTAACCCTAACCCTAACCCTAACCCTAACCCTAACCCTAACCCTAACCCTAACCCTAACCCTAACCCTAACCCTAACCCTAACCCTAACCCTAACCCTAACCCTAACCCTAACCCTAACCCTAACCCTAACCCTAACCCTAACCCTAACCCTAACCCTAACCCTAACCCTAACCCTAACCCTAACCCTAACCCTAACCCTAACCCTAACCCTAACCCTAACCCTAACCCTAACCCTAACCCTAACCCTAACCCTAACCCTAACCCTAACCCTAACCCTAACCCTAACCCTAACCCTAACCCTAACCCTAACCCTAACCCTAACCCTAACCCTAACCCTAACCCTAACCCTAACCCTAACCCTAACCCTAACCCTAACCCTAACCCTAACCCTAACCCTAACCCTAACCCTAACCCTAACCCTAACCCTAACCCTAACCCTAACCCTAACCCTAACCCTAACCCTAACCCTAACCCTAACCCTAACCCTAACCCTAACCCTAACCCTAACCCTAACCCTAACCCTAACCCTAACCCTAACCCTAACCCTAACCCTAACCCTAACCCTAACCCTAACCCTAACCCTAACCCTAACCCTAACCCTAACCCTAACCCTAACCCTAACCCTAACCCTAACCCTAACCCTAACCCTAACCCTAACCCTAACCCTAACCCTAACCCTAACCCTAACCCTAACCCTAACCCTAACCCTAACCCTAACCCTAACCCTAACCCTAACCCTAACCCTAACCCTAACCCTAACCCTAACCCTAACCCTAACCCTAACCCTAACCCTAACCCTAACCCTAACCCTAACCCTAACCCTAACCCTAACCCTAACCCTAACCCTAACCCTAACCCTAACCCTAACCCTAACCCTAACCCTAACCCTAACCCTAACCCTAACCCTAACCCTAACCCTAACCCTAACCCTAACCCTAACCCTAACCCTAACCCTAACCCTAACCCTAACCCTAACCCTAACCCTAACCCTAACCCTAACCCTAACCCTAACCCTAACCCTAACCCTAACCCTAACCCTAACCCTAACCCTAACCCTAACCCTAACCCTAACCCTAACCCTAACCCTAACCCTAACCCTAACCCTAACCCTAACCCTAACCCTAACCCTAACCCTAACCCTAACCCTAACCCTAACCCTAACCCTAACCCTAACCCTAACCCTAACCCTAACCCTAACCCTAACCCTAACCCTAACCCTAACCCTAACCCTAACCCTAACCCTAACCCTAACCCTAACCCTAACCCTAACCCTAACCCTAACCCTAACCCTAACCCTAACCCTAACCCTAACCCTAACCCTAACCCTAACCCTAACCCTAACCCTAACCCTAACCCTAACCCTAACCCTAACCCTAACCCTAACCCTAACCCTAACCCTAACCCTAACCCTAACCCTAACCCTAACCCTAACCCTAACCCTAACCCTAACCCTAACCCTAACCCTAACCCTAACCCTAACCCTAACCCTAACCCTAACCCTAACCCTAACCCTAACCCTAACCCTAACCCTAACCCTAACCCTAACCCTAACCCTAACCCTAACCCTAACCCTAACCCTAACCCTAACCCTAACCCTAACCCTAACCCTAACCCTAACCCTAACCCTAACCCTAACCCTAACCCTAACCCTAACCCTAACCCTAACCCTAACCCTAACCCTAACCCTAACCCTAACCCTAACCCTAACCCTAACCCTAACCCTAACCCTAACCCTAACCCTAACCCTAACCCTAACCCTAACCCTAACCCTAACCCTAACCCTAACCCTAACCCTAACCCTAACCCTAACCCTAACCCTAACCCTAACCCTAACCCTAACCCTAACCCTAACCCTAACCCTAACCCTAACCCTAACCCTAACCCTAACCCTAACCCTAACCCTAACCCTAACCCTAACCCTAACCCTAACCCTAACCCTAACCCTAACCCTAACCCTAACCCTAACCCTAACCCTAACCCTAACCCTAACCCTAACCCTAACCCTAACCCTAACCCTAACCCTAACCCTAACCCTAACCCTAACCCTAACCCTAACCCTAACCCTAACCCTAACCCTAACCCTAACCCTAACCCTAACCCTAACCCTAACCCTAACCCTAACCCTAACCCTAACCCTAACCCTAACCCTAACCCTAACCCTAACCCTAACCCTAACCCTAACCCTAACCCTAACCCTAACCCTAACCCTAACCCTAACCCTAACCCTAACCCTAACCCTAACCCTAACCCTAACCCTAACCCTAACCCTAACCCTAACCCTAACCCTAACCCTAACCCTAACCCTAACCCTAACCCTAACCCTAACCCTAACCCTAACCCTAACCCTAACCCTAACCCTAACCCTAACCCTAACCCTAACCCTAACCCTAACCCTAACCCTAACCCTAACCCTAACCCTAACCCTAACCCTAACCCTAACCCTAACCCTAACCCTAACCCTAACCCTAACCCTAACCCTAACCCTAACCCTAACCCTAACCCTAACCCTAACCCTAACCCTAACCCTAACCCTAACCCTAACCCTAACCCTAACCCTAACCCTAACCCTAACCCTAACCCTAACCCTAACCCTAACCCTAACCCTAACCCTAACCCTAACCCTAACCCTAACCCTAACCCTAACCCTAACCCTAACCCTAACCCTAACCCTAACCCTAACCCTAACCCTAACCCTAACCCTAACCCTAACCCTAACCCTAACCCTAACCCTAACCCTAACCCTAACCCTAACCCTAACCCTAACCCTAACCCTAACCCTAACCCTAACCCTAACCCTAACCCTAACCCTAACCCTAACCCTAACCCTAACCCTAACCCTAACCCTAACCCTAACCCTAACCCTAACCCTAACCCTAACCCTAACCCTAACCCTAACCCTAACCCTAACCCTAACCCTAACCCTAACCCTAACCCTAACCCTAACCCTAACCCTAACCCTAACCCTAACCCTAACCCTAACCCTAACCCTAACCCTAACCCTAACCCTAACCCTAACCCTAACCCTAACCCTAACCCTAACCCTAACCCTAACCCTAACCCTAACCCTAACCCTAACCCTAACCCTAACCCTAACCCTAACCCTAACCCTAACCCTAACCCTAACCCTAACCCTAACCCTAACCCTAACCCTAACCCTAACCCTAACCCTAACCCTAACCCTAACCCTAACCCTAACCCTAACCCTAACCCTAACCCTAACCCTAACCCTAACCCTAACCCTAACCCTAACCCTAACCCTAACCCTAACCCTAACCCTAACCCTAACCCTAACCCTAACCCTAACCCTAACCCTAACCCTAACCCTAACCCTAACCCTAACCCTAACCCTAACCCTAACCCTAACCCTAACCCTAACCCTAACCCTAACCCTAACCCTAACCCTAACCCTAACCCTAACCCTAACCCTAACCCTAACCCTAACCCTAACCCTAACCCTAACCCTAACCCTAACCCTAACCCTAACCCTAACCCTAACCCTAACCCTAACCCTAACCCTAACCCTAACCCTAACCCTAACCCTAACCCTAACCCTAACCCTAACCCTAACCCTAACCTAACCCTAACCCTAACCCTAACCCTAACCCTAACCCTAACCCTAAACCCTAACCCTAACCCTAACCCTAACCCTAACCCTAACCCTAACCCTAAACCCTAACCCTAAACCCTAACCCTAACCCTAACCCTAACCCTAACCCTAACCCTAACCCTAACCCTAAACCCTAAACCCTAACCCTAACCCTAACCCTAACCCTAACCCTAACCCTAACCCTAACCCTAAGCCTAAGTAAGCCTAAGTAAGCCTAAGTAAGCCTAAGTAAGCCTAAGTAAGCCTAAGTAAGCCTAAGTAAGCCTAAGTAAGCCTAAGTAAGCCTAAGTAAGCCTAAGTAAGCCTAAGTAAGCCTAAGTAAGCCTAAGTAAGCCTAAGTAAGCCTAAGTAAGCCTAAGTAAGCCTAAGTAAGCCTAAGTAAGCCTAAGTAAGCCTAAGTAAGCCTAAGTAAGCCTAAGTAAGCCTAAGTAAGCCTAAGTAAGCCTAAGTAAGCCTAATGCTCACTCACCTGCATGTCTTTGTCTTTTTTCTTTTGCGCCCTTCCGCGTTTCTTTGTCTTTTTTCTTCTTTGGTGACTGTGACTTTTTCTCCTCCACTACTTACCCTTCTCCACCACCCCACCCACCTCCATGCGAACTCTTTTCCATATATATCGCATATCATAACAATGGTAACAATGGTGGTACATTTTATTCTATCCCACTTTCAAACTACTTTGAAAATAACGTTTCTTCTTTGCAGATACAACCGATGCTCACGCTGATCGCAGTCTTTAGGAACTTCAACAGTTAACAATTAATAAAGAAAAAGCATCCATTTCATATTCTTTTCCTTTGTGTTGTCTCAATGTTTAATGAATCGTGTTATCTTAGCTCAGAAATTACTTATTCTCAAGAAAGAATTGGAGAGGCAAATTACGAAACAAAACATTGCTACGCGTTGACTAGCATATGTCACCTATTAAAAACAAACCTTAAATTCGCAGTTCTTGTTTCATGTTCAACAAGATCGGAGTCGACAAACTATATACGCCTGAAAAAGAACAACGTAAACATAAGTCGCGTCTCAACTATCTGAAGATAAATTGTTGTTATTCGACACGAACAGCACTGCATGTTTATCACCCTCACATTCGTCGCTTCATTCCATAAAATCTATACGCGCAGAGCCTCATCAAATAAAGATATCAAGAAATGGGTCAAAATATCTTTTCGCAATGTGCTACTTTAATTAAAGAAGTCACTTACTTCGATTACTGACAGCCACGAATAAATAAACGTAAGCAACTACGAAGTTCTTCCGGTTAGCCCACAAAACAAACAACACTTACTCACTAGCGAATTGATTTCACATAATTTTAAGGCAAATTGAACGTCATTATTAAACTTATTATTCATAACCAGTCTGCCAAATTTCAACGAATTTTACCGCAGCAAACGCGACAAAATTCACTTTCAGTTATAAGATAAGCGTCAGCTGCAAACTTTAATAAAACCTAAAAATTGACAAAGACTTCCATCAAAAACCAAAACATAGCTACACATTGTAAAGTATCCGGTACGAACTAAAAAATAAATAAAGGTTTTACTTCAGCAATTCTTCAGCAATTTTTAACCACAGCGAGTATATCAACTACATACGCCTGAATTGAAATTATATCAACAGAATTCGTTTCTAAACTATCTGAACATGCATTGTTGTCATTCCACATTAAAAATACTATATGTTTATCAACATCATATCCGCCGCTTAACTCCATATACTCTATAAGCTTACAGCCTTATTATTCAAGACTTCAAAACTAAAAATGGGTTAAAATATTTTCTGCCAATGTCATATTTCCATCACCGACTTCTGCTGCTAAGATCACTGACAGCCGCGAACGAATTCAACAAACGAGAGACGTTTCCGCTCAACACACAAAACAAACTCCTATTACACGCTGCCGTATGCCCTGCAGACAATTTTCAAATATAACACAGACTTCTATACATTGATTTCTCTTCGCTTTCAACAAACAAATCGTCTGCAAACAAAAGCCGCTAGCTTTTGCTTCATTAACATATGGGTTTGAGAGGGGACTGTCGGGTATAAAATAACGCAACCACAACCTTTTCTATGTTATAAACTCTTCACATTTCACGAACGGCTAATACGATAACCAGAGCTCTCCATTCCACAATGGCACATCATAACATCGGCTTCAAAATACATTTCATGACATCGCGTTACCCCTATGGAAGTTTATCCATACCACCAATTCACAGCTTTCGTCTAATAGATAGTTTTACGCAACATCCGACCAGCGAAGTTGTCGATTCCTCAATTGCATAAAATTGCTACGACTTACAAACATTTCACGAAATAATGTTGCCATTACACAAGTTTGTCGATTCCACAGACACATTCCATTCATCGGAGACATAACTTTATGAAAAGTACAACAAGCAAAGTTTTGTCCATTCATTAACAATGACTCAAAAATTTCTAAGGCGATGGCCTTGACCAAATGGAATAAAAGTTCACCACCAACAAAAGAGGTGTTACGCAAAGTATCTGTCACGCAGTGGAAACAAACAGGCCTCGGCTAAAAATCATAGGAATGAAGTCCTTCCCAGCGTCCTGTCCGTTACTCGATTTGACAACATGGCTCCTCTTTCGAAAGACACGCGAGCAGTTCCAGTTATTTTGACTTCCCTTTTCACGAAGATGTTGCCATTATTTCAGGTAAGTAACCTTGATATCACACCTTCGTCTATTCATTGTTCATCGGCAGATTGCTATGTGCAAGTCAAGTACGCGATATCTCTATTTTATGACATTTGAAAATCTGCGTTACAAGCCTTCTGCAAAGACGGCTAACACAAGCTAAATAAATTCATTCGTAGTTACAATTATCCTCGAGTAATTCCTATCTACGATAACTATCATAGTTCTAAAAACGTTGGTACAAAAGTTCTCACCAAAGTGACACTAAGTGACCCACGATTTGCAATCTTATCGAAGTTTCCAAAATGAGACAAATCGAGAATGTCACAATTCACTTCTCCTTTGCGTCACTTTTTATCAAAACAAGTAACCAAAACATTCTCTAGGCTGCATACAACTCAAAATGAGTGACGAACTATTTCCTTAATTCTATTTCCACTGCTGAAATACCTTGTTTCTATAGTCATGACATTTCATAACATCTAAACCATAAACAATTTACAACACTCATACCACGTATTATCTCTTTCCTAGTTTTTTCATCTGAGGGTTTCACTTCAGTTATGTACTTAGACTGTGATTTCCTCTCTCTAGACTGTAGAAGAATTTAGAATTGCGTTCAATCTGTTAGCAGTAGCAAACTTTGCTTCACAAAATAGCCTCCTTAGTTTTGAGCGACAATAACCGATTCTATTGAAAATTTACGTCGTCAAATGTACACGCATTTTCTCCTTATAGATCGACATAGATTTTTCATTGAACATTACACAGTTCCTGTTGCAACATTTCTCCGAGACTAAAAATAAAGTTTCCCCAATAAAGATTATTATCATTAATTATTATTAATAGCCTATACCACTTCTCACTTTTCTCTCAGGCTTCTAGTGTCATAATTCCGCCTTTTGCGTTCCTTGTACACTCAATACCTCTAACCTCCACAGACAGATTCAACTCGATAACTGTTCCTTTGCTATGTCTCAAACCACAACAGAAAAACATTTTGCCTCCCAATTTCGTATACCAGAATTTTCCAACTTCACAGGAACAACAAGTTTCTTGCAAAATATAACTTGAAATCTATCCATATGCAGCTATCTAAAAACTTGTCTTCCTTTTTGCACGTTTTTGAGACACCTTGTGTTTATTGTGAACAAACAAAAAGAGTGTAACCTAATGACAATAAGACAATTTCTCTTACCTCAGTAAACTTTTTAGCATGAAATCAGACAGCATAACGATACAAGACCTTGTGAGCAACTCAAACAAGCTGAAAGTATTCAACAAAAACAAAACCATGTACTTATCAACACACACTCTCAATATAATATTGCACATAACATAGCCTCATTGTTGAAAAACAAATCATTTCTTGGTGGGCACATTCTAAATTTGGCCGCTGAATTTGACAGTTAAAAAGATGCAATTTACATGCCTCACTTAAACAAGCGCTGCATCTCAGGCGAGAGAAAAATTGAAGTCTAACAAACACAAAACCAGACAACGGGCATGCAACATTTAAATGTTTCTTTTACAATTATTTAATGGCTTCCTTTGAAGAGCTGAACATCAATGCATAACTTTTCGTACTCCAGTTTCACTGTGCATCCATGTTTCCTAGCAGCTCTTACATGAGGTAAGAGCGATTTCCTGATGTCAACAATTTCTTTTGGGAAGTCCTTTTGAACTCCAAAATTTGTTTCATCAAGGTTCAGAGCCTTGAAACACTATGGTGATCAGACTCACAGTCTACAGAAGCAAATTCTGATGCCCTTTAGCTGTGCTGAAACGAGTTGCACTCATAAAAGTTCGAAAAATAAGACCCTGAACTAAACTTCTTTCTCAAAAGAAGAAAAATTATGGCAAAAAAATAAAAAAGCTCAGAGTTCAAAACACAAGAAATACAAGTGCAAATCAAGCGACCAAGTGTGTAGTGCAAATTTTCCGAGAGGACACAATTATCGAAAAAGATAATATACCCTCAATTTTTCCAACAAGGGATTCAAAAAGTGGCAATATTGTGTACCCGGCAGACACTTCAACTTTGCTGCGGGACAAATCATGTCCAACCGGGGAAGACAATAACTAATCCACCTCAACAGTGAGTGTCGATAGCATGAAAATTACCACCACCACAGTTTTATTTAACAACAAGAATTTCCCACTGCAAAGCAAATCAGATAATGACAATGTGTTCGTGCAGCAGGGCTTTGATGCGAAAGAAAACCAAGAATGCAAATGCAGGCATGACATTAACAGAGTGTCAAAAAAGATAAAGTCACTTGACAAACAACGAAAGATTCAAGATTTGAGGCAAATAGGTTCATACTTTTCGACTCTCATATCAAGTTTTCCACCGGCTTGCCTGATTAGAAAACATTTCTTGTCTCACACATTTTTCTGACATTCAACTTCATTACTATAATAGTTACTCCAGTGTTATGAAACATCCATCATATGTTCTGTCCAGAGGAAGACTTTGCAATCTTGTTGAGATTGAGGAGTCATTTTTAACAGTAATAACAATGATTATTACACAAACATGTTTTGTGCTTAGGTGACTATATTATTTCCAATGCATGAAATTCTACCTTGCAGTGTATAAGAAGTGCATATTTTTTTTTTTATCAAGGGTTCCAGATAATTTTTCAATCCAGGTTGTCATAAAAGGAATTCTCACAGGTCAATTCTGCAAGGGAACTTGATTTGACAGTCCTTGAAGCTTCTGTGCCAAGATATTAACAAGAGGTATACTGTCTATTCTACAATTGCTCACGATTGTATTGCAGCATACTTTAAAAGCATTGATGAAATTTTCCTTCTTTCTGATTAAAAAACACTTTGAGTTCTCACTCTCTCGAACACAGGAATCGAGAATACAAACATTGGCTTATGCATATTCTTCCTGGAACTGTATTTGGGCAACACGAGCCCCAGTCACTACAGATAGTGGTTTCAAATTACCTTCATCATGGATATTAATTTGCGACAGACAAAGTCCAGAAAGGCTAACTTGTTTCACAATTTTAATTCTGACAAGTGTCTCTTGCATGTTTCTCCCAGAAATTTTCTGTCTGGGCAAGCTACATAAAATTGGTCATTTTCCAGAAAGTCACGTGTACATTTTTCCACAACAGCAGAACTGTCACTTGCACAGCACTTTGCAGCTTCAACTTCAAATATAATACCTCTGTGAAAGTTCCTAAAATATTTAGCGGCTTCTGCTTTCTTCTTTCCCATGCAGTACCGAGTTTCTTGAAACTCCCTCTTCCTTTGCAGACCAGTTACAGCGGGTGTCTTTGATGATGTCATCTTTCCAATTCTCTCACTGAACCACTCAGAACTTCTTTATTTTGACACAATTGCATTGAGTCACGAATGAAAACACAACTCTTATCTACAGAAAAACTTTGTTTGTCTTGGACAGATTTAAGTCTTAATATTTCAGATACAACTTTGATGAAGCTAAGTAATGACACAGCTTGGTTACTCGTTCATTATCAACTGACGTCTCTCCGTTCGGTCTTCAATTGTAACCACAGCTCACCTCCACTGGCGAGTTACGTTTTCTTCCTCCCCTTTTGTCTCGCTGCAGAAGATGCTTTTCAAACACAATTTCTTGAAGTGGAATTCTTTTCATGAGCTCTTTCTCTCGATCTTGCGATGCTCTTATAAACCACCTGTGTGCAGCTGATTGCCTTGGTAAGCTCAAAACCACATGACATAGCGGCTTCCACCAGTTTGAACGCAAAAGCAGCAACATGCTTGCAAAATCCTCGTTTCCCAGCAGCCTACCAGTGGTCTATTGCAGCCAGCCTTTTTCAAGATGTCTTAGCGAAAATGATTGAACACGCATAAAGCCCTTCACCAGATCAAACACTTTTACCTTGTTTCGTGGCGGGCCGTGTAGCCTTCAAGAACAAACATACGTTGTTGTGGTTCAGCAAAAGGTTCACTCGCATGGTTTTCTTAGACGTTTCAACCTTTTTTGTCTTTAAGAAGGCCTAAACTTCCTTTACATACTTTTCATCGGGAGTAAGCTCGAAATACTTCTCCAAAACCGAGTGGGAGATCGTCTCAATGCCTGCCAGCGAAGACGTCCAGCCGTTCTACATAATATCATAACCGAGTGTTTCTCTCCTCTTTTCCTCGCACAATTCCCAGTCTGGGTTATTAAGAAATCTATCATCCAAGGCCATTTTCAATATATAACTGGACTCTAGTAAGACACAAAAAACCAACTTTGAGACAATGTATCTAATTAACAAACAATTAAAAGATCGATTCAGACATCTCGAAACAGCACTCACGCGATCTACGACTTACTTGCGTCAAAACTCTTTAAAATTGAGTTGACTTAAATTTTGGCATTCTAGATACTTTAACCATCTTATGGCTTCAGATTTGGTGAGCTTTCCGATTTCTTTTTTTAACTTGGCCTCTATAATTTCGTCTTCAGAGAGACGGACGTCTGACACAAAAGCCGCCATCTTGTCTGTTTACGTATGTTAATTTCTTACATGAACCTACAATGCACTGCGTGATGCCATCTTTTTTGCTTGCGGAGCGGATTGGCGCTTTGTTACTATTCAAAGACTGCAAAGAAACAATTTCCTAACTTCAATGTAAGCTTAATTTTCCATTGTTTTGTCACCTGTATGCACTGTTTGTGCCCAAGTTCCTGTGTTGTTTTTTAAGTTGAATCAGGCTGAATGAGCTAACAACTGACCCTGAACTTAATTCACAGATCGGAGTCGATTCAGTGTCGGATATCAAGAAACCAAGTTTCATCTTTTTTCACGGCTGTAGTTAAAAGGTAAGACTTCTGTTTGCACTTATTTTGCTTGCTATCGTTTTGACGCCAAAAAATTGATGACTTTCTCTTGACAAGAGAAACCTGTTTTCGTGTGAACATAAAGCCGATGCTCAACATTACACTTTTGTGACCTTTCCCAGTGTGCACAAAAAATTCTGTAGCCAGGGCATCAAAACAATTGCCTGCAGAGAACAGCACAAGAGCAACATTCCTTCCATGACACAACAGCTTTTTACAAACTACTAATTTTGTAAGAAATTCAAGACTATGGATTGTCATTGTCACAAAATCACTTGCACGTAAGAAACTTAAGGTAATTCCATCAAAGTATAACTCACAGAAGATTCACTTTCAAACTTTACCTGTCAGTTGCTTATTTCAAGAGAACTTATAGTTTCAAACAAAAAAGTTGGGTCTTGGTGTTCGCTAACGAGGACATTCAATGAATCCCACAATTCCTTAAATTATCTGTTCTCAGAAACATTTATATTTGAACCATTCACTTTGCGCTTTGTGAGAGCAGAACAAAAAGTAGAAATTTAAGTGAGAAAAACATCAATGGATGTACTGCATCAATGTTAAGGAACAATTTCATGTTCCTTTCATGATAAAGATGCCCATATTTAGCCCAAAGGCATTCAATATGTTTCAGGCACGCAGTGTTCCAGAGAGCACATATTAACTTTTCCGAAAACTTTAGCCACGCTCTCATTTTCAGTGACAGTATTTTACTCTGCAGTAGAAAATAATCTACATCTTCATTGCATAGAAAGAACGTCATCACTGCATTTTAAATGAATAAAAAATCATTCGGTAAACAATACTTGTTTCCAACGAAAAACGATGATTTGTCTATCGTAAGCCACGTGGTTTAGCAAAAGCCACCATTTTTTTGTTATTTTAGCATAAAATAAAGGTTAAAGTTGGTAAGCAACCTTAGTTTAGATGAGCCCACAATCATCTCTGTGGTCTTCAACAGCATATGCCTTTCCACATTTGGAAAGCGTTATTTAAGGGTAGCACGCCATGCAATTAATCAGTTTCTCCCTTCTGGGAGTCCTGCAAGTTGTCACTTGGCTTCAAGTTTACATATGCACGCACTCGTGAGAGTGCAAAATGACACCAAAAAATCATGGGTAGTAGGGATGTGCAATGCAATTCTGAAGAATCGCCTTAACCTTATAGCAAAATAGAAGTTTATTTCTGAAATGCTCTAAGTGGATTTCTTGAGCAGATTGCTTGCCAATTTATGGGCAATTTTGGCCAGACAAAGTTTGTTTGATGCAAAAGTTATTATTTTTTATTTATTATTTTTCACCACATAGAGAGAGAAACTATTATAGTAAATACAGCGGCAGTAGCCACAGCAAAAATGGAAAAATTTGTAACTGCTGGGTAAATAGGATCTTTTTGGAATAACCACACCTGTGAGACAAACAAAGTTGAGGCAATTTGAGAATACAAATCCAATTTTTTTTAAAATCATTTCGTGTTTCAGACCAAAGATCAAAATACCCAAATACTCTCATGAGGTTTCCAAAAATAACAATAGTTTTTTTTTTAAAAAATTGATTACCTATGTATGTTGTGACTGCTGGGTATCTAGCTTCTTGAACAACCATGTGTGTATGGTTAGCCAAATGTTGCAAAATTCAACAACTTGGACCTTCATATTCAACAACTTATATTTATGTTCAACAACATATATTTATATTCAACATTTTATATTTATATTCAACGATACGCATTTTCTTTCAACTTCAACCCAAATTATTTTCATTCAACAAAAATATTTGTTCAACTTCAACCAAAAATAATTTCATTCAACAAAAATATTTGTTCAACTTCAACCAAAAATAATTTCATTCAACAAAAATATTTGTTCAACTTCAACCAAAAATAATTTCATTCAACAAAAATATTTGTTCAACTTCAACCAAACATAATTTCATTCAACAAAAATATTTGTTCAACTTCAACAGAAAATAATTTCATTCAACAACAATATTTGTTCAACTTCAACCCAGATTATTTTCATTCAACAAAAATATTTGTTCAACTTCCACCAAAAATAATTTCATTCAACAACAATGTTTGTTCAACTTCAACCACAATTATTTTTATTCAACAATAAAGTTCCCGGACATTCAAAATAGTCATTCAACAAAATTCCCCGTCCCACCCCCTGAACTACCCCGAACGCTGTCACAAATCCCTAGTGTTTTGGGTACCCAAACCACTGAAAGCGTAAAACTGATGCAAGTGAAATCATCCACAATTCTGCTCAAAACCTATTTATCTTCTTACGAAGCTTTGTCTCAATAAATTAAAGCGTTCTTTAGCTTGATATAAACACAATACGTCTCTGAAAATAGTCGCAATTCATAACAGACTGTCTGATCCGAGTCCGCAGTTATAACGACATATAAAACCGAATTCACGCGCCAAAGATCCTTGTAAGAACATGCGTTTGGTGCCTATTGATAACCCTTGAAATGCACGTTATTCAAAACGAGAAAGGCGCTTTCTAAACCTCCGATAGTGCGGCGATTAAAATCAATATGCGAACGAACGGCCGTCACGCAATATGCAGGTCTGAAGCTGTGACCGACCTCTGTATATGTTGCCTGTCGGAAATAAACTCTGGCTTAGACTTGTTTGTCGCTCTTTCCTTGACCATCCATCCTAGTGTACGTAGATTTTGCCGGGGAACAGTTCTCTATGCAATGAAATAAGTTTTTTGCTTCGGAGACAAAACCAAAATAAATATAAATAAAGTATATACAAGGCTAATCCTTGGATACAGGGAAAGTCTTAGACTTGTTTATTTCTCGCTCTTTCCTTAACCATCCCTCCTATTAGATTTTGCCATTAAAGCAGTTTTTTTCTTCGGAGACAATTCTATAAAAAATGCAAATAAAGTAGACAAGACTACGTCCTTTGAACACTGGGAAAGTGGGATACTTAAATCCCTGGTGATATATGGGTATCCCTTTCCAATATGCTTGTTTGTTATCGTTTCTTTAATTCAGGGTAGCCAAATCGACCGAGGATTAAAAGGCAAAGCAAACCTTTTATATCTTCATCTTATATATTCCGGCAAAATCTACATATACTAGGAGGGATGGTAAAGGAAAGAGCGACAAACAAGTCTAAGCCAGAGTTTATTTCCGACAGGCAACATATACAGAGGTCGGTCACAGCTTCAGACCTGCATATTGCGTGACGGCCGTTCGTTCGCATATTGATTTTAATCGCCGCACTATCGGAGGTTTAGAAAGCGCCTTTCTCATTTTGAATAACGTGCATTTCAAGGGTTATCAATAGGCACCAAGCGCATGTTCTTACAAGGATCTTTGGCGCATGAATTCGGTTTTATATGTCGTTATAACTGCGGACTCGGATCAGACAGTCTGTTATGAATTGCGACTATTTTCAGAGATGTATTGTGTTTATATCAAGCTAAAGAACGCTTTAATTTATTGAGACAAAGCTTCGTAAGAAGATAAATAGGTTTTGAGCAGAATTGTGGATGATTTCACTTGCATCAGTTTTACGCTTTCAGTGGTTTGGGTACCCAAAACACTAGGGATTTGTGACAGCGTTCGGGGTAGTTCAGGGGGTGGGACGGGGAATTTTGTTGAATGACTATTTTGAATGTCCGGGAACTTTATTGTTGAATAAAAATAATTGTGGTTGAAGTTGAACAAATATTGTTGTTGAATGAAATTATTTTTGGTGGAAGTTGAACAAATATTTTTGTTGAATGAAAATAATCTGGGTTGAAGTTGAACAAATATTGTTGTTGAATGAAATTATTTTCGGTTGAAGTTGAACAAATATTTTTGTTGAATGAAATTATTTTTGGTTGAAGTTGAACAAATATTTTTGTTGAATGAAATTATTTTTGGTTGAAGTTGAACAAATATTTTTGTTGAATGAAAATAATTTGGGTTGAAGTTGAAAGAAAATGCGTATCGTTGAATATAAATATAAAATGTTGAATATAAATATATGTTGTTGAACATAAATATAAGTTGTTGAATATGAAGGTCCAAGTTGTTGAATTTTGCAACATTTGGCTAACCATATGTGTGCGACTCAAGAATTTCACAATATTCAATTAGCATTTCTAAATGAGTATGACTACTCTCACAGGCTTTCAATTGTAATTTTTGAAGATATTATTCCATATGAGTTGACTAGGCAGTGAGAGCAAAATTACTGTTTCCCATTACGAATGGATCAGACCTTAATTTTTCTTGTGTTGTGGTAGGGGTGCATCACTTTCAAACAATACCACAAGAATGAATGTAGCAATGTTATTTGCCTTCGGTGTCGCACAAAGCACTTACATGGTTTCAACAAGTAGACTAATCGAAATGCTGTGTATAAATATAGTTAACATATGGTATGCTGCTTAGCTATTCAGGGATGTTTTAAGGCTGTTGGGGTAACACATGTTATAAGCCTTACGAATATCTCTTTTTTTTGATCAGCACTTTGCTATTTAAATTTATCAGTGCTTCTGAATTTGTCTCTGGCAATTTCTCTTTCCTGGGGTCTTTCTTGTAATATCTTTTGATTAAAATTGGCCTTCTACTGGAATGCATCAACATCTACATGAGTTAAGTCGGTTAAAAAAATCTTTAGACATGACATCCAGTAGTTGATTTTACCGGGAAACATTTTTGTGCATGCCGTATGCATGGATACCAGCATCCTCTATGCCATCAGTTGTATAATGTAACACTACAAACTTCAGGAGCCGATAGGATCAGTAGAATTGCAGTCAATTTATAATCAATTACCTTTCAATGTAGTTTGAGTGTTTCTCGGTAGACTGTTCTGGTTTCTGGATCGTTCACTCCAGGGTGCAGCCATGCAATGAAGTTGACATGTTGTACATTTTATACTTAAAAGATCATGTTGTATTAGCTTAAACGCAGTTGATGCTTATTCCAGCAGTATTCGTTCACTCAATTTTCTCACTAATTATTACAGATAATGTCTCTGGCAATTTCTCTTTCCTGGGGTCTTTCTTGTAATATCCAACACCGATGTACTCTGAAAACCATATGTGGCATAGGCTCCCCATTAAAATGTCTTCATTATTATTGTTATCTTGTCTGTCACTCATCGGTTTGAGATAATACAATTGAACAGTAATGTACAGATTTTGTTCTGGTGTTGATATCATGTGCCCACTCACAGACTGCTACATCCATGCACCAATTAGCTTCATCATCTAATTTCACACAAACTCAACACACTTGCAACCATGACTTTCATTAAAACTGATAAGACAACAATATATCTATTGTTTTCCTTTCATTCTCAAAATGGCTTGGTCTTATTTTCATTTTCACAATTTTTGTCTAATCATGTTATCAATTATCTGTTCAGTTACAGGAAATGCAACCTTTAGCGTGAACCAAACATTGCTTACAATGTTTGGGTTCACTCAACCCCAAACAGCGCGAACCATCATTCAAAGATGTCCAAAACAACACAAAGGGGTTCACATCAAGAACTGTGGTACTTCCCAGAACCTGTCTTTTGCAAGAAGCCAGACACATGCCGAACTGTTGCTGAAAAGTCCACAGTGAGGACATTCCAAAATGAACTTGGTAAAATGTTTTATGTACGTAATAGATGTGCAACAGCAGCAAATAAATGCAGACATGATGATAGATGCAAATGCAGCCATAACACTACTGGAAAAAAGAGCTTAAAAAATTTTAAGGCTTGAACGGGATTCCAACACACATCCTTTGCGATATGGGTACAATGCTTTCCCAACTAAGCTATCAAAGCCTCATGAGAGCGGTCATGTGTGGGTTGGCCCTTTATGTTCAGTGGACTTAATACTCGGGCTCAAGTATGTCAATTCCATAGTCAGGGCTCAACTTTCAGGAAAGAACCTTGGGGTGAGCTGGCCCCTAAGTTTTCAGATTTAGTTGCCAGCAAAAGTATATCATTCAGTGAAAAGCATGGAAAGTTAGTCGCCAGTGAAAAAAATGTGGTCACATCGGCAACCACACCAGTCGCAATGTCGAGCTCTCATAGCAATAGATGTCCAACAGTAGCAATGACTCTTTCCCAAACTTTCATCACAAATCACAGCATTTACATGAAAAGTGACACCTTATGCATTTTCATTCCCATTTTCCTCGCACTACGCTACGAACGCTTGGGACCATTAACCCCCATTTGGCGACCAAATACAACGACGAAGAGGACAACAAACGGCTTGCATTTTTAGATCCAGGCTTTCCCATGGAAGCCTGAGTAATTAACCAATCAGGAATGTGTATTTTCTTGCAAGTCAATTTGGAAGCAATCATAGCTCAAGAGATGAAGAGGATTTCTTTACATGTTTTCTTGCCTGTTTTCTTTTAAAGTAGGGTGGAAACATTTGCAATTATTCAAGTTTATTCAACTTACTGTTGTTTACCACCCTGTTAAGTGCCATGGTATACTTAGCTTTGTTTATGTAAACTGGAATGCTCCTGGAAAGCTGGTATTTTTTTTGTTGACTTTTTTTTTAATTAAAAAATTTGGTAAAAATTTTAGTAATTAAATGCGTGTTCTTTTTTCCCAAAGGCTGGAAATTGTATTTGTCACTGTTTACATCTCAAAATTTTCCAGGTTGGCATGCCTTTTAACCATGTCCTGTATTTGCTGCCCATTTATTTTACCTCCCTCTCTTTAAAATGCTAGATTGGCCACAGCAACCTTGTAGATACTGCAGCTGTTCACAGGAAAATCAAAAACATGTGAAACAAGTAACTCAATTGTGAAAATTATTATCAACACACTGCATATTTTCAATAAAAGTTTAAAACAAGTCTTAAGAGCACAGTTATATAATTAATGGAGCATGACATTCTAGGCCCCCACTGGGCTGTCACTGTTATATTATATGTGCATTAGTTAAATGTGATGAAACCGCTAGTTGTCTTTCTTGTCTCGAAAGAACATTACTTAGGCTTTCATGAATACATGTTGCAACACTGTTTAGTTAACAATTATATACCACATTTTGTACAGGTAATGTTTTAAGTATCTCCATTCATGTCTTGTTCAAAGCTATCAAAGCTGCACAAGATATGACTCTATACTTGCTATGCAACATAATTCACAGTTGGCGTACACCCAGACAGCTGTCTGGCTATAAAGAATTCAAGCTTTAATTTTAGCATCATTTGTTAGCTTTGTCACTATATTAAGTAGTTGTGGGTTTCTGGTGGTGTCTTTCAAATCGTGGTTTCCTGGCAGTGTTGGCCAGTAGTGCTGGGGATATAGGTAGTAGGCTTGAGCAAGTCACAACTGTCCACACTCTGGTATGATGCTGACCAGAGGTTTCAGCTCATAGTGTAGTTTAGAGTTAGACTTTGCCTTTTTGCTGACTTGTCTGACGCAGCATGCGTTTCACTGCTAGGGAGATAAATTGGTCTTTGGTCACGCAATGGAAGTTATCTGTCATGCTGATCATGGAGTGGTGGCCCCCCTCCCCCCCCCCCCCTTATGCCATTTATTGTTCTGTTTTGTTGTTTCTTTTTGCATTCGCCTATTACAAGCGTTTGAACATAACTTTCTTGGAACTGCAACATTAACAACACTTACATGTCTAAAGCTTAATGACGCCTTGAAAATAAAAATTTCCTACTACCTAATCTGGCTATCTTGAAACATTACTAATTTTTTAAAACAAATCTTTCAGGCTGTAATTTTCCATTTAAGGTAGCAATTTTTGTAGTACAAGGCTTGTCCTCAATAAGCAATGTTTCCATTTTTTCATCACAAAAGAAACACAGTATTCCCTATGGTAAAAGTCATCAATCAGTTAATTATAACTTTTCTTATATACTTATCTAATATGGCACAGTAAGTAAGTAATTAAAAGTAGGATATACGTCCAACTTTCAACATGTCTTAAAAATCTGAATAATTATTATAGAACAATTTCAATTGAACAATAATGTCCAGGTTTTTGTTCTGGTGTTGATATCATGTGCCCACTCACAGACTACTACACCCATGCACCAATTAGCTTCATCATCTAATTTCACACAAAACATGACTTTCATTAAAACTGATAAGACAACAATATATCTATTGTTTTTCCTTTCATTCCCGAAATGGCTTGATCTTATTTTCATTTTCACAATTTTTTGTCTAATCATATTCACAATTATCTGTTCAGTTACAGGAAATGCCAACTTTAGGATGAACCAAACATCGCTTACAATGTTTACGTTCACTCAATTCCAAATAGCACTAACCATCATTGAAGATGTCCAAACAAAACACAAAGGGGTTCATGTCAAGAATTTTGTGGTACTTCCAAGAACCTGTCTTTTGCAAGATGTGAGACACGTGCCTAACTGTTGCTGAAAAGTCCACAGTGAGAACATTCCAAAATGAACTTGTAAAATGTTTCATACTATGTAATAGATGTCCAACAGTGGCAATTAAATGTAGACATGATGATAGATGCAAATGCAGCCATAACACTACTGGAAGAAAGAGCTGAAAAAATTTCCAGGCTTTGAACAGGATTTGAACCCACGACCTTTGCAATACAGGTGCAATGCTCTCGCAACTGAGCTATCAAAGCCACATGAGAGCGGTCATGTGTGGGCTGCCCTTTGATGTTCAGTGGAAGTAATACTCAGCTCAAGTATGTAACTTCCATAGAAATAGATGTCCAACAGTAGCAACTAAATGTAGACATGATAATAGATGTGAATGCAGCCATAACACTACTGGAAAAAAGACCTGAAAAAATTGTCAGGCTTTCAATGGGATTTAAACCCACGACAGTTGCAATACCGGTGCAATGCTCTCCCAACTCAGCTTTCAAAACCACATGAGAGTGGTCATCTGTGGGTTGGCCCTTTATGTTCACTGGACGTAAAACTTGGCTCAAGTATGTAAATTCCATAGTAATAGATGTCCAACAGTAGCAATTAAATCTAGGCATGATGATAGATGCAAATTCAGCCATAACACTCCTGGAAAAAAGACCTGAAAACATTTGTCGTAGGTTTGAAGCCTGTTCAAAGCCTGAACATTTTTTAACACTGTGATGACACGTATCGTTGTCGATAAGAGTACAGACCATGGTGAACCACATTCAATTTGTTAAATTCAAGGTCAATAACCTCCTTGTAACTTATATTGCATCATTTACCTAGGCATAGTTCAATGTTACTCTGCAATTGTTGTTCTCGACAGAGATCAGAGTATGCACAATTGATTTCCTGGTGGATATTAAAAACTGGTGTTACAACCAGGAGCTGTGGAATTGGAATGAAAGGAGACAGTCCATCTTCATATGCTGTCTCTACAATGTTGTAGCTTTGAGTATGCTTGTTGAATTTTCTGTTATTTCTAAATATCAATTATTTTCTTTTATGTTTTGGAAAACTTTTCTCCAAAATGTTCTAATTTTAGCATATGATTGTTTAATTCTGCATTTCTTGTCTGCCAGTTTTAGGCTGTAATATAATGTTGATAATATATGTTAATTAAAGATTGCTTTTTGTGGTTTTGTTTCTGTAATTAATGTACAGCTATTTGTTTGTGGTCATCTGTTTTGTCTATTGCATGTCTCATGTTATGTGCCTATCTCATTTTGATACAATGACTGGTTCAAAATAATCACTTCTGTGGTTGTCCATAATTACTGACTGATTATTGATGTTTTCCGAAAGGACAGCCCAATTTGTCAAGACATTTAAGACCCAAGATAAACCCTAAATAATAGTAAACTCAGGGTTTTTTTTTTTTTTTTTCAAATACTGTGAAAGTCTTAAAACTTTTTCTCATTGTTATGGTAACTATTCGGTCCAGAGTCTATCAACTTAGCATTAAACAGGGACAATGCCATGTGAAACAAGTCCACAGTCAGTATAGAAACTTTGGATTACAGTATTGTTTTAGTTTTCTTTGAAAAATGTTATTCTTAGGCTCAACTAGACCCAAAAATCAATTTTGAGCCCTGTAATACAGATAAAGTGGTGGGGTAGCATGTTTCAATAGCTGTCTTTTTTTTTTTAAATATTTGTCTCATACTAAGAATGAACTGTAGTGTAAATGGGCCTTGAGTATGGGCATAATAATCACTGTTTTACTGCTTCAAAATTTCTCAGTGAAATTATTGTTTGATGCCCTATTCTCTCCAAGGACAGACCAGGATATTCATTTTAAAGAGAAGTGACCATTTTAAAACTTTGGTGTGGTATGGCTGCCTAGTGTCAACTTTTAAAATTTAAGAAATAGAAGACATGTACCGTGTTCTATCAAGTTATAGAAACACAAGTGGAAGTTTGGGAGAACAGGAAATGCTGTGGGAACACAAACCGCAGGCTGCTAATTCTATGTTTCCATCGAGGTATAGAAATACGATTTTTAACCAATCAGCACACGTGTTTTCTTAGTACTGTTTTCTGAAACATGACATACTTTTAGTTATTGAAAGATGTATAATTAAGTGCATGTAGTGTGTTACTCTAGTGAGCAATCATTCCTTGTGACTAACCATAATGCCCTCATCATTTAGGTAAATGTCTTCTGCGCATAATATATCAAGGACCACCCTTTTGGGATATGCATATCCTAGTTGGAGTGCTTTTTAGGTTTGGTCATCAAATTGAGCTTTCTCTTACTCACATTTGTGAACTAACTAGCTATTATAGTGGAATTTTGTAACTATACAAAAACAATATTAATTGTCTCGGAAAAATTAAAATGATTTGTAACCATTGGATGTAAGGCCTGTGTGTTCAAAAATATAAGAACCTGTTCAGCCTGACCGCCAAAATTCTAGGTTCTTATATATGGGTTTTTACTGTATTCCAAATTACACGAGAGTCATTTTCACCCCATTGACCAGAAATGAAAGAGTACACAATTACTGCACTATAATCACAGACAATGATACATATATTACATATGTTGACGCAGTGCACAAAAAGTCAAATATATTCTGGTTAAATAAACTCTGTCTCTTCAGTTCACTGTAAAATAATAAAGTACAATTTTCAAGCCACAAGCAAAAATGTAAGCAGTAACATGCAATTTCTACCAGACCGTGCCTTTGTGACAAAATCGCCTCCAGCTGTGGAGAGTAGCACATACGATAAGCTACTTTTATTTAAGTTATTTTCTACACGTAGCATAAGTCCAATTTTCGAAGCATTCTCATACATGGTCTTATTTACGGCTATAATTGTAACGCAATCGCCAACAGTCTATTGTCACGTATTATAAATCGTATTCAACGTGTGGGCCACCTGTGATAAGCTCTGTTACCTGGGTTCCTACTTACTTTTCTCATTCCTTTTTTCCCCTTTCTAAAAAGCGATGCCACTGACCCCAGAACTCCCAGCCTTCCTCTATTCATCAATTATGTGTTCATGTCATTTCGCCATGTCCATCCATGTTTATTTACACCCGGGATTTACGGTAATCCATAACTGGGCGCATAAATTATGCGTAACGCAACGTTTCAATTCAGCTCTCTTAAATTCTCCTGCCCGTTTCTCGTCTAAAAATTTTTGTCACCGTTTGAATCATTCGAACATTAATACGTATAGATCAGTTTTTGGATTTTCAATAACTTCTTTTTCGGCGGTGGCATACAGTCAAACCTTCAGGAACTGTGCTATTTATAAAATTAGGCTCTCTAAAGAAAGACGTTCGTGCGAAAATGTTTGTCTTACCGCACTAAAGATTGTTACCTTCATGGATATGGTTGCCTAATAATGCAATTGAATGTTAGTTCTCATGCAAATTGTGTTATTGAAAGTCTTTTGTTGAAAACTGAATGTCCTAAAGTGTAAATGATTGTCGTTTCGCGACAACGAAGTTTTTTTCGACCAAAATGAAAATACATTTACAGTCAATGAATGTCAAATGAAAGTATTGTTTTTCTTTTGATGATTTTGAATGTTAATGCATATGTAAATGTTATTCTTGAACGTTCCTTACGCGCAAATGAAGGTCATATTGGTGTTAATGAGAGTTTATTGACCATAAAGAAAGAAATTTGGACACAAATGAATGTTTATTTTCTGTAAATGAACAGCAAAAGGTGTAATGTGTCGACATCGTGACTTTTTATAGACCACAACAGCAGGGACCTTATACAAACCACAACGGCAACGAAAAAGTCGGAAAACAAAGGGTTTAAGGTGGCTGAACACAGTTTTTGATACCTGTGTTTCATTCACCTTTTTCTCTAAAACCCTTGATCCCTCGGTCGTCAAAAATGGCAGCAAGCTAGTTAACAACACAAACTTTGGTTTTTTGATGGTTAAGCTGACGTATGTGCCGTTGCCATGGCAACATGAATAAATATAAACAGGCCTTTAAAATCGGCTTTGTTTATTTGCAGAAAATATAGTCATTAGATTTTCTTTAAAATTTGCATGCAACAAGCTTGTAACGATTCTCACAAGTTAACACCATTTTGCTGATAATTTAACAGAGAGATCTTTAGTTATCCCTTGTTGAAGGTTCACTGGAATATCTAGAATTTCCTTTGTCAAAGTTCAATTATTTTTAATACTCCAGTTACTTATTTCCTAAAGTATTTTCGAGCCAAATTTCGTGAAATTCTAATGAGTGGTTCTCGAGAAATAGGCGTATTTCCGAGAGTGCAATTTTCATTAAATCGCAATTTTTTGACTTACTACGCATGTGTTGCATTTAGCTGGGTTCTTTCGGTAAGAAAGAAAAAGCTGAGAATTGCTGGGTCCTTTGCATCGTTACCTTTTCTAACACATCTTTGTAATAAAATACTAAAGCCATCAATACACTGCGTTTAATTATAGAGAAAAATAGCACACATAATGCGGGTGTTGAGTAAATAAAATGATCGCTCTATTGACGGCACGTTTGTTTTTTGCAATCCTTGAGCGCGCGCTGAATTGCATCAGCAAAAGCACGTGCGAAACTGTGTTCGGCCACCTTAATGAGTCGCACAATGGTTCTGCACGCGTTATAAATCTTTGTACATTTCCTAGCCAACCTATGCAAAACAAACAACTTCACCACGGGGGCATTATTTTTATCAATCGCTTTCTTCACGAATTTAACTGTAGCTAGTATTTCTCGACATATAAGTGAAAAGATTCTAAAGAATTTCAATTTTCGAATACGCGTCACCGTCATCCTTGCGTGAGATGTCCAACTCGCTGTGATTGCGGCCAAAAGAACTAGCGCTGAACAGTAAATTGCGAATTTGCATAATTTCCGACCTCGTGAGGTATACCCAAATTTTCAAACATACTTTCCTGGAAATTTCCGTTCTATTTGATTTTCTGAATTTTCGGCTGAAATTGTTCGCTTTTCGGAAATTCAACAATTTCCGGATTTTCTGGGACCTTTCCCTGGAAATTTCCGTACCATTTGTCCCCGTTGCGAAAATTTCGGACATTTTGGTACACACTAGTACCTAAGGAACACCTGGTAAACAACAACCAACTCTTCAACAGTTGACCACGGGAACCTCATTTCGAAAAGGAATGAAGTACTCTATTTAACACAAGTAACAGGTTTCCACTTACACAGTTAAAACGTTTGAGCTTACCTTATCGTTGCATTCATTTGCTTTTCATTGGTTTTCCTTAAACGAGCGTTGCAAAGCTGTGTCATGTCAAACAAACCTTGCAGTAGACGACAGCAGCTACAGTGTTAAACAGATATATCAAAGTTACCTTCAGTTTACCGTAAACTAAATGTTAGCAACAAATTTGGTCAAAAGTACGATAAATAGAACGGACCTCTACACGTGGTTTTTAAAATCTCCCGCGAGCAGAATCCTTCAGCTTTTCTTCTACCCAGAGTGCCCCGCGTGAATGCGTGCTCCGCGGTTTGCCTCAAGGAAAGGAAAATAGGCACACTTTGTTCCTCTTTACATGACGCAAATTTTGTTTCTCGCTTCGGTTTAGACCTGGCGTTGCTTCCTCGTTCACAAATCTTGAATTTGCCTGTTTTTTTAGCTCTCGGCCTGCTGTATTATAATTTCTGGTGGAAAAATGCAGCAGGAAAGGCAGGGGGAAATTGAAGATGAGGTCTCGATGGAAGAAAGTGCTGGACCATTGCTTTTCAACAAACTCGAGGTACAACGACAATAATACGCTTCTCAAAGAGTAGCTTATTTAAGGCCTAAACTCCCAGATATCGGGACCAATAACCTTCGAGTTAATGACCTAAGTTTACCTTAATCCGTTGATATATCACTCGTTAAATTTTCTGCTACAGTCAAACCTGTATATAGCGGTCACCCTGTGTATAACGGTCACTGAACAACTTCCCAAAAATCGTCCCTATATTTACTGTAAAGTTGACCCATATATAGCGGTCACCTGTATATAACGGACGCGGTCACCCTTTAGACTTCCTGAATCCACTATTTCATTATCTTTTTCCTGCATATAACGGTCAGGAAATTGGGTGACGATTAACGAATAATGACAAGCTTTATTCATGTGCTCGTTGAATAGCAGCCACCAAGGCAGGGGCCTCACAAAAATACAAATGTTAGTGCTAAACACAGTTACTAATACATGAACATGAAGAACTTTCTTTCTCACTGATTAAAGTTAAAGGAGAAGGTCACTCCAAAAACTGTGTATTTTTTTCCATCACCAATAAAAAGTTCACATTGAGTTGAGTTACCCACCATCGTTTTAGCTTCTGAAGTACATGCGATCCCAATGAAAAAGAGGTGAAAAGTTTGACACTGGGAGTTGCCATTTTGAAAGGATCTTGAAGGCCAGGCCGTATATCCGTGATGTCATTCAGTCCGAATTGGCGCAAGGCTCTAAGGCTAAAGCTCTCCTTTTCTGTTCTAAATTCGTTTATTCAGTTGTGAGCTAAAATGTTGGGCCCCTGGCTGTAAAAGCCGAACTGAAAAGGATAGGAAAAGAGGAGTGACTTTCCTTGATTTGCCTGCAAAGAACAAAAAAATTGCCAAAGAAGTGGTTCAAACAGCTATGTCGGGATGAGAGATTCATGCCAAAAAACTCAAAAATGTGTATGTGTGCAACGAGTATTTCACAGACAACTCTTTCAAAACTGAACACCAATTTGAGCTTGTGGTTGGAAACACAAGAAGGAGGTCATTGAAGAAAAATGCTTTCCGACATGCATTACAAGTAAACGGCGAATCGCAAGGAACAAAAAGAGGTAGCTATCAATTATACTTTTCATTTTTTAAAAATATTTTTGCCTGGCAGAACTCTCATTGACTTGATTTGGTAAATGTTATTTCTGCACAAGAAATTGAAGCTCCTCGCTGGACGGGGACTCTAATTTCAAGGAAAATCCTTGGGGCCAGCTGGCCCCTAAGTTTTCAGGTTTGGTCACCAGCACAAGTATTTTAGTCGCCAAAAATTTTCAACCCTTCAGGCTTAATATATTTTCACGAAAAGCCACTAAAACGGCGTGAATCACAGGTTTTGCATGCATTTATCAGTGTGACGCTCTCTTTCTATGATAACAGGGAAAATGGCTGAATAAAATTATTTTCTTCATTTACCAGTCGCACCAGTATTTATAAAAAAGCTTCCATGTTGCAAAGTTTGATTCATTATTTTTCGTAGACTGGCGCAAGGTTTTTCGTGTTTTTGTGTTCATTGATGCAAAGCAACTGCACGCATTTTTTTTGGGTGAATTTATTAAATTTCTTAGGGTACTGTGGGAACTTCAAATGCCCTGCAGATTTCTTTAAAATTACATATCACGCTAACCCGCTTCAGTTTTCTTTTATCAAAAAATCATTTTTTCAATTTATAAATCTTTTGTGTGAGCCGAGAACTCAGAGCGTGTTTTGTTATTAAAATAATTGGCCTTGACAGCCAGGGATGAGTTAAAATACTTACAAATTTTAAATGCTGTCTAATTTGATTTGAAATGCATTGGAAGAAGTAGTTAATTGTACATCAGTCCTAGTGATATATCGACAATTACCAATAACAAGTCATGCTATAGCGAAATCCCATATTTGCATGTAAATAATATTTTGTCTGAAATGTGATGCAATTTGTTTTCAATTTTATCAACACAATTCATCGTTAATTAAGGATGGTTTTTTTTCATTCACATTATTTTTTGGAATTACAGTTGCTACTGAAAGCAGTGCTACGGTAAAAAATGAAGCTGCAATCTTACTGCATGCTTTGTCAAGTAACGATGCCAGTAAACACGACACATGTGATATGAAAAACACACTTGCAGAGTCAATTTTCCTTCCACTGGTTTACGCATGTAAAAGTTGTGTATACTTTTTTCTTCTGTCCAAAATTTATTACATAGGCTTAGCTTTCCAACAATGCAAATTACAATTCTCACAAAAAATCTTAGGTACTGATAAGGAATGTCGTCAATTTCACATTTCACATCAGAGACGTCGATTTCACTTCGCATCATACATGTAGAGTCACTGCGTATTTCACAAGAGTCCACGTACGTAGTCCATAAGTGTAAAGAAACCTAGGCAAACACATACGAGCACAAGCAAAAAGTATGCAAATCTTATAAGTAAAAACACAGACTTGTGAGGTGGAAAGCACCTGCCAGATTTAAACACAACATTGAAAACTCATCAGTTTCTGTGATACCAGAACTCCCTCCGCATTGAACTGCCAGTACATAAATGTATATTTATTTATTTATTTATTTTACTCGTTAAACTGAAGACAAATCAGATCAAAAGCACTAAACTGGGGATTTATTTAAGCCACCAGTTCAATTCTGAGAACAATTTACAATTACAAATAAACCTCCTCTTCCACTAACTGCATCTATTACAATTGTACTACAAAATGTACCTTCCATCTTGGTGACCTACTCCAGCTGTTCTTGGCAACAAACACATTCTCTTTGCATCGGTATGGTTGCACATCTCTCACAAGGACACCACAGAGCATTTTCCAACCAATCAGTCAATTCAACTTGATTATTATCTCCCGCGGAATCACTAGCACGTTCTGGCTTCAAGAGCAGCCATACTAAAGCTCAAAAGAAAAACACACTCTCGGACGGAATGACGTCACGAATATGCGGCCTGGCCTTCAAGATCCTTTCAAGATGGCGGCTCCCAGTGTCGAACTTTTCACTTCTTTTTCATTGGGATCACATCCACTTCAGAAGCTAAAACAACGGTGAGTAATTCAACTCAATGTGAACTTTTTATTGGTGATGGAAAAAAATACACGGCTTTTGGAGTGACCTCCTTTAATGGCATACTACATGAAATCAAGCTTCGGGCTCCGAAATATCATAAAATTATAATGATTTTTTTCTTCTTGAAATCCATATTGTTACGTTGAAAGATTTTCGTACACGGAAACTTAGATCCAAGTATCCTGCACCTCCCTTAAAGTACACCACGGACATTTAGTGGGCCTTTTTTAAATCATGTTTATTGCGTTGCTGTTACTCATTATTGGCGATAAAACGTAAACTGAGTGACTATTCTACATAAAAATACTATTTATTGACTTCCAGGGAGGAAACCTGTGTACAGCGGTCACCCTGTATGTATCTGTCACCTGGCCATTTCTCAACGGTGACCGTTATATACAGGTTTGACTGTATTCGAGGTTTTAGCTTAAAATATTAGGTTATGCAAGACCTGCATGCATAAATTTGTGTCAAAGTTAGCTCGCTTTTATAAGTAAGCTTCATGATGTTTCAATTTTGTTTTTCTCTCTGACACCAAACTCAGTTCTCGAAACATTACTTAACCATTTTTCTATTTCCTTGTTTTGGACCAGTGGCTAATGCGAGCCTTATACAATATTTTAATTGCTATTAAATTATGGAATGTGTACCAAGGGCCAAAATCAAACCATGTATACTAAGTAATCAAAATCAGACCAAGTGGAGTACCATTCAGAGAGCAATCGTGTAAGTAATTTAAAAATAGGACAAGCACGAAGCACAAGGCCAATTTGAATTACAAGCACAATTACTCCCTGAATTGTAGGACACAAAGTCCAATTACTAATTAATTGTATCTATAACAAATTGCGAAATTAAAAATGTTTTTTGACAACTTCTTTTGAGGGAAAACGTATGTAACGCATGCATTTCATAAGTTTTGAAAACTGTACGAAACATGGCAAAGACAGCCATTAAAGCATGTGCAATTAACGTGTGAATCACGTGGGTATCCAATTACATCTGTCCAGTTACAAAAAAGTTCAAATTGGATACCTGTAATTGGACACCCACCTAATCACGCGCTGATTACCTGGCAAATAGGAGCGCAGACAACCAATCACGATCGAGAATTTTGTTATAGATACTGTAAGTGACTGCATGTCAATACATTGATATTTAGCCAGTTAGTTAGTCAGACCCCATCTAAATGGACACAGTCAATTAAACACATTTTCATTGTTAATTACATGTAATTCACCTGCTCAAAAGCAAGATCAATCATTTATACCAAATGTGGTGAAAACTTTGAAAATTACTTCATTAAAGGAGCATGGAAAAAGTGCAAATGATGTCAAAAAGCTACAAGAAGCTGGATTTCACAGCATTGCGTCAGTAGCACACACACCGAAAAAAACCCTGCTTGCTATCAAGGGATTAAGTGAAGCTACAGCTGAAAAAGTGCTCAATGAAGCTTCCAAACTGGTGCCTGTGGGGTTTACAACTGCCACGGAATTCCACCAATGGAGATCACAGCTTGTATATATCACTACAGGCTCAAAGGAGCTGGATAAACTAATGCAAGGTATGCCTCATGCAAGAGTGTTATTTCTTACTTATAACAAATAAGTAACTAGCTAAGCAACATGAAAATGTATGGCAGCATGCCTAAACTTGTCTGTCTCACCTTGTATGTTCTGTTCTTTTAACAAATTGTTCAGTCAGATAGTTATATGATATTTGATACTGATGATGTAATTTGATGGAGATTCTTGTAATGTCTCTGATGAGTTACATTGTTGTATTATGATAATATTTTAGCACCTTTTTTTAATTAATTTTCACTAATCACTTCAAAGCCTTCAGGAGCTTGAAATGGAACCATCAAATGAATTAAATTTACGCTACAGAACCTGTATTTCTTTGCTCTGCAGGTGGCATTGAGACAGGAAGTATCACAGAAATGTTACGAGAACTCTGCTCTGGAAAAACACAGCTCTGCCACACCATGGCAGTAACATGCCAGGTAATAGCTCGTCCATCCTAAGTTAAGTTTATCTGCTGATACATCAAGATCGTGTTCCCAAAGTAGGCACTTAAAAAGAATATCTAAATGGCAAATGACGAAAATTTAAAAAAATCAACCTTTTAATTTTTACAAAGTAGTGTACTTCATTAACTATCAAGCCAACAGTGTTCCCAGGCACTCTTGTATTCCTGCCCTCCGGGAGGGTGCTAAGGTGAGAGACACTAGGAATGAGGTTGCTGTCAAGCATCACTCAGATGACTGTTCACCCATGAAGTTGATGTCTAATGAGTCATGCCTTTGTGTTCAAACCAGCTAAACAAGCTTAACTATAGACAGCAGAAGAATCTTAATTAGTGATTATTGAGGCAGTACTATGTCCCCTACACTAAAGAAATCATCCAGGTCTGTCTAAAATAATAATACTTTGGCAATAAACTACTGGTGCCATTTTTTTTTTTGCTAAATCAAAGATTTTTTATTGGTTGCAACAAAATAAAATTACAGTGAACATACTTAAAATAAAATTACAAGTCGAGCATTATCTTACTTACATAGTCACTATAGTCGAGCATAAAGTATGGATAGAATGCATTAGGGTCAGAGGCATCTCATACAAGAATCTTTCTCTTCAGACGACTATCAATGATCAGCTTTTGTTCTACCTTAATAACAAACTCATCTATGTTTCAACGCTTAGAGTACATTTTCTGATAGTATAAGTAATATTTTGCAAATAATAAACAGTAATTAAATTTCACAATGCTGTCTTCAGAAATATTTATTACTATTCCAAACAATATCTCATGAGACTTTGGAGAGAAAGTACAATTGAATTTTCTATTGAACCAATCGACAAGTTTGGTATAAAAGTCTTGGGTAAAATGGTATTGAACAAAGGTATGAAGGACTGAATCCGGCTCTCTACAGTATAAACATTTGTTTTCGTCTTCTAAACTGTAGGGATATAATTCCTTCTTCGTGGTAACAGTTAGTCTATGAATCAGCGTAAAGTTAAATTCTCTCAATTTATTTTCACGACATGTTTGTCCAATAACAGTAAATTTTGACCTCCAATCAATGCTATCTAATTTTAATTCTTTTTCCCATTTTTTTGGTCCAGTGGCAGTACAAGTACTACCATTAATGTAGAGCCAGTAGTAGTCCTTACGCTTCATTGTACACAGGTCAATGTTTAAAGACAGAGTCAAGAAAAACGTTGTTTCCTCAGTCTTGAAACTCTCTCTTGTATTAACTGAGGATCCTGCCTTTTGTAATAGGTGCTTAGGGATTGCCGAAACAACCTGTAAATAACTTAGAAAGTTAGATTTGATGTTCAATTTGTTTTGAAATATGCTAAATGTTAATGGCTTGCCATCATTCTGGTGCCACTTGATCACATTATGCACCTGTGTGGTAAGTTTAAATGGATAGTATGTCATGTTGTGTATTTTCATCCTGTAGCTTGCAAATGACCATGGAGGGGCAGAAGGTAAATGTCTATACATTGACACAGAAGGCACGTTTAGACCACAGAGACTTCTGGCTGTATCTGAAAGGTATGGTTGGTCATTGATAATTCACAAGAAAAAACATAAGATTGTAAACATTATCATGATAAATTGTTGTTCACTACTGAGACTGGCAGAACAGAAAGATGCAACCAGGGTGATGAATTTGAACATTAAAATTTGGACAATCTTCAATAGGTACTGCCCAACAGATCACAATTCATTATTGTCGTGAAACTTATTAGTCCACATGGGGTTTTTGTTTATGTTTTGTTTGTACAGAGTTCAAATGACATATATGATTGACAGTTGATCACGAGTATTTTTATATAATATCACATGTGCTTTTATAATTAAGTTAGTTGTGAATACAAGTCATGTAACAAACAAGCTTCAATAATCAAATGGTGTAATAGCCGCGAGATATAAAGGAGGCGATGTTGCTTCTTACTTGCTTTTAATATGTAAACAACATGGCGGGAGCTGCATACAAAAGATCACAAAGCATGATGTTTCACATGCTGATTACGTCACCGGAAGTGCATTTGAAGCACATATCATCTCATCCCTCTCCTCCTGATGAGGTGAGTTATAACAACATACAAAATAACAACACAATGGGATAAAGGAACATAACTATTAGTCAACAACAAAAGTTCCTTTGTTACTAGATCAGCATTGTTCAGCAAAGAGCAAGTTACATATCCAGCCTTTCCAGGGGCTTGCTAATCCTGCCACTCCGAGTTACATAACTGCCTGGGAGTGCAGTGGCTTGATTCTCTGAGGAAACTGAAATCGCAACAGTTGGGTTGGTGGCAGTTTGTACCACAGTTTGTTCATCAGTGTCTGGTTCAACTTCTATGTTGCTCTGAGGGGCCAGTCGTATATGGGTTCTAGTGCGTCTCAGCTCTCTTCCAGTTGGGGTTGTCACAGCGTATGATCGGGGGACTCCTGCAACCTTTTCTCTCACTTCAGCTGGTTTCCATTCCAGTGTCGTTTGATCCTGGATGGTTACTCTTTGTCCCTGTGCTAGTTCAGGAAGTTGCTTTGCAGACCTGTCATGGTAGAATCTTTGGAGCTCCTGCCTCTCCTCTAGTCTGGGGGCGACTACTTCACTTAAGGTGGCTCCATAGGGTAATCATTTATGGCGTTGCGCACGCAAGTGTTATGTTTTGAATGCCGTTTTTGTATTTGTATTTACACCCAGTCCTCTCAAACTAACTACATGTAATAAGCAATGATTAAATAGTGTTTTACTATCATCTCTGTTAAAATTATTGGTTTTTGTCTTGAATTAGAAATGCCGAAACAAATATGTTTTTTTTTACTTTTTTATGGCTTTACTTGCGATTTTCTTGAATTTCCTTTGGTGAAATCTTCCAAAATTTTCACAGCATATCACTTCCTGCGGGACACGAATTTTAAACACGAAAAAAATAGAGTTTGAAAAGGCAGGTTTTTTTATTTTTGCAAATTTACGTCTTTTACCGCTGCGAAAAAACTGGTCTTATAGATTTCCCTCAACCTCGTTCCCAGGGTCTTTTCCCTGGCTTGGGGGTGGGGCGGGAAAAGGCCCTGGGATCAGCCGGTGAATCCTTCATATTGATTGGTTGATTGTTTTAAATAATTAATGCAAAATTTGGCCAAATAAAGATAATTTATGCATTATGCCGAAATAAAAATGGCGGAAAGTATGTCCACTCCGACGAAGATTTCTCCTCGCAATCCAGTTTGCAGACTCTGTGGTGATTCTCATGAGAGTCGCTATATGCTTCGAATATTCAGCAAAGCTGGTTCATCAAAAGATCCGTGCGCCAAAGTCCATAAAACGTGTGGCATAAAAATTTCGGAAGACGATATGAGGTCAAAGGTTTTATGTAGGGGTTGTGTTTCATTCGTGAACAAGATGGAACAGTTTATTCAGAGAGCCCAATCCATAGAGAATACACCGTTGGATCAAAGCTCAGAATATGCTGTAAAGCGATACATTCAGCTGTCACCTTCTTCGCTTCAGCCGTCCAAGCGTTTATCATCGAATATGCTGAATATGGCATCCGAAAGCTCTGTGCACGTGGATGAGCCGTCGAAGCCAATCACACCAACAAGAAAGCAGCTCTCCTTCTCAACTCCACAAGCTGCGACAATTTTACTGCCTAAATCAACCAGAGATAACTGCTCAGCCACTTCTACGGATCACCCGAGAAGAAATACTTCGACGTCTGCAGAACAGTCGTCTTTCTCAACACCGCAAGATGCTACTGGCGTGACTGCAGTGCCAATGTCTAAATCAAAAGGACATGATTGCACAATCACTTCCTTGGATCAGCTGTCGAGGCGAATGACATTAAGTTCGGTAGAGCAGCCTTCATTTCCAACTCAGCAAGCTGCAACTGTTCTAAGGCCTAAATCAACAGGAGACAATGACTGTACATCATTATTTGAAGGGCAGTCATTATTGACTGAAAGACAGCAGAAAATGATTGTACAAGCTGTCAGCCACAAGGATGCAACTGTACTGGCGGCTATCTTGAAAGATCACTGTCCAAGTGTTGTGAAAGAGTTGAAGAAAATCGTTAGTGAGGAGTTGAAAACATCGTGTGCAGAGCTGTGCAAGCGTTCTCAAGGTTCCGTTTTATATGGAAATGATTATGACAGCATGAAAGACTTTGATTTCAGCAAAGTTTGGCTTGAATTGAAGACGAACCTCCCTTTCTTTGTTGAGCTCATGAACGCAGTGTCTGGCAAGGAGAACTCCGTCGCAGATACAAAGCTTGAGCTTCAAGTAAAGTACAGTTTTTTGTACTCGATCCTTATGAACGAGAGGTGGCATGAACTCAACCTGGTGAAACGTGTGAATACAGTTCTCATCATTGAAGGTGGATGTACCAAAAAGGTCAGTAATATAATTTATAAGTTGATGATGTATAAAAAATTCATTACTTTCCTTTATTATGTCCCTTACTCCCACTGCGTGAGTGGCATCAATTCATACATTGAATACAATCTATGGTTGATCCTCTTTTCATACAAAGCTTGACAGAACTTTTGTTATTGTTTGGTAGTTTGGTGTCAAAAGTGAGTCATTAGTTAGGCTGTGATTGAGATTGTATTTGAAGAATTCATTAAAAAGCATGTAATGTATAGGATATTTACACAGCGGCGTGAAGATATGAATTTTATTTTTGGGTGGTAAAGCAAGATTCTACAAACGAGTGCAGAGAGTGAGAAAAATAGTGCTTTGACACACCATGTAATCAGTTGTCTTTTCATGTATAGACAACTAACTGTTTGCAAGCACAACCATGAAAGTCATAAATATCCTCACTAGCGGGGATATGGCCATATGCCACTTGGGTCCTGGATTTAGTTTCCTATGGATTTTATGTGTATTACATTTCCAGTAGAACACTCATGTCCATATAATAATAAGTGATCTTTGCAATGAATTGAAAATAAGAGATAAGTATTGCATGTATGCTGAATTTGACACTTTTATTTCTGCTCCCCTTGTAATAGCTTCAAGAACGACTGAATAAACTTGGCGTGTGCCTGTCGACTGGGAGAAGGGATACCCTGCTAAAGCTCTTAGGAGGTCACTTTTCGGATATCGTGGTGCAGCAAGTAAAGAAAGGAAGTGTGTTCTGAGGCACTGGTGACAACTGGGACCTGAAAATTTTGAAGGGTCACATGAGAAAGGAAATCCAGAATGATGATCTGCACTTGTTTGCCAGTAACCTGATTGAAAACAGAATCGACTTCAATCACTTGCCCAATGACAGTCCCAAAGGCAACCTTAGAGATTTCCCTCGACATAACTTTTCTTTAAATGTACCAGAATGGAAAAGGTATGCAGAATGTGCCAAAATCATTGTTGGGCGAATTGTTCTTGAGTTCTTTCCCAAATTTAAGTTCTTGAAAGCTGTTATCCCTGAGCACATTTCTCATGAGTACAGCCAACAAATGTCAGAGACGTCCATCATAGTAAGCCTGCCAATCATCAATGCAAATGAAGCAAAGTATGATGACTGTGTTAACATTTTAAGAACCTATGAAAAGTGGATTGCTGAAATCTATGTTCAAGCAGGGCTGCTAGATGAAATGCCACACACAGATAATCCACCAATTCCTGAAGGACCTGCACCACCTGGACAGACAAATGCACACCAACAAGACACCCATGATGACCCAATGAGAGATATGAAGATTGCATTTGCAGGTGATCAGCTAACTCGTGTGAGATTTGCAGGTGCCAAAGATTTGCTGTCTGGTTCGCACACAGCAGCTGATCGTTTTGAACATTGCGCGCCCTTTAAACCAGTCATTTTTCAGTCGCAGACTTTGTTTCAGGTCTCTCAATAAACGAGGTGGTGCTGTTGCTGTCAGAGCCATTGTAGGTACATTGGGAAAGAATGCCTTCAACACTGACAGGTCTTTGAAGTCTTTTCTAAAATCTTCACCCCTGAAAAAGAAAAAGAAACCCTGAGCTACAAATCTTCAAACACAAGTGCAATGAGGCATACTAACAAAATTTTTGTTTAAGAGTAAGAATGTTTACTTAGTAGTATCTTGTTATTATGGTTCAGTTGTAAGAGCATGGCATGGAGACAATGTATGATGTTCCAATAAGCAGTGTAAATATCATAGAATTCACTGATGAATTATCAATATAGTTCATAGAGTAAAATTGTCATCGTTTGTAAACAGATAGAGAATAGAGCAGATTTTTTCCGAATTGTATTCGCAATGTAAATACTTGTCGGTGCCGTAACCGTGATTTAGATTTCCCGGAAATAAGCTAAGTCTGTAACAAACATGACATGAATAGACAAGGAATTAATATTTTACGCACTTACCATAATTCAACACAGTGAGCTTCGTCAACAATGTTGGCAACAACATTCTCCTGGAAGACTTTGCTTCCCATTAGCTCTCGACCTTCCTTACTTAATAGAGCCTCTGGATGGGCGAATACAATTGAAGTGTTGCCATCAACAACATCTCGAGGAAACTTCGTTGGATCCGGGACCACGTGCTCGCTTGATTCTTGTTCATTTCCGAACAAGTTCTCGGCCGGTTCCTTCTCGTTTACAGCAAGCTGTAAGACATCAGCGGTTATCCTGCGAGCTTTTAAGACTTTCAGCTGATCTCCAATGATGGAATTTAATGGACATACCACAATAACTATGTTCTTGGTGGTCTTCACAGGAATAAAATGAGGTAGAAGGTGAAAGAGCATTGACTTGCCAAATCCAGTAGGTAGGACTCCAATAACATCCTGACCTTTCAGCATATATTCAAAACACTTCATTTGAAGAGGTTTTAAATTTAAGGGTGGAAAATTACCGTTATTTAAGGAAAATCCGACTCGACGAAGCACTGACAAAAACTTTGGTTCACTCGACGAGACCGCCATCTTGAAAGTTCCGTTTAACATATGATAATTTAGTACACCCAAGATATTTGGGTGTTCTGAGATCATGTGACCAGCCGATCCCAGGGCCTTTTC